>NW_017307000.1:683000-691538 GCF_000935625.1 Nanorana parkeri
CCCCCCCCCCCCCCCCCAAAAAAAAAAATCTACTGACCACTCAAATCAAAAAAGAGCTGAAGCTCTAATTTGTTGCAAGATAACTCTGTGAGTCAACATTTGGATTTGTTCTCACTGCCTTGTGTATCCACTAGTGATGAGCAAACAGACCTGGCTTCAGTTGGGGGGAGCAACGCCTGAACCCCATTAAAGTCTGTGGGTGTCAGATCATGTAATTGTTTTCTGAAGACCGATTTTCAAGATTGTGGTTAGAAAATGGGTGTTCATAGGTAGCTGGCCATTGACATGAAAACATGTACCAGTGCATACACAAATTTAAAAACTACATTTCAGCAGGGAGCAGATCTTTTAATAAGACTTAAAGGGCAACATTAACCACCTCCCGACGGCCGGGCGGGAGTCTCCTGGATGTGGGGGGGCGTCTTTAGACGTCCTTCGTGCCTGCGCCTGAATCGCACGCGCCCCCTGGCGCGCACGAGCGGAAAACCGCCAGGATTTTAAATAGCCAGCGATGGCCGTTTACATACAAGCGGTCCGGCGTCTGTGAAGACGCCCGATCGCTTGTATGATGCAAGTCAGGTTGTGCCCCCCCGTCCTTACCTCTTCTCGCCATTGCTGTTGCCACCACCACCGTCGCCGCGATCTCGGGCGACCATCCATCCCGAGCGATGTGGCTCTGTGCAATGAGAAGGGATGGAGATCAGTACACAATCTCCCTCCGCTCTCTGAATGCAGGAAGTGATTTATATTACATCACTTCCGCATTTCTCTGTCACTCTCCGCTACATCTGTGCTTCATCAGCTTCTCTGGGGGTCCCTAGGTGACATTAGGGGTCTTCGAGACCCCTGATGTCTCCATAAAGGGGACCTGTCACTGTAATTTGTTACCACATAGGATACTTCTTAGCACCCTATGTGATAACAATAAAGTCCCCCTCCCCCACATAGATGTGCAAAAATGCGTTAGGTGCACCTACACGCAAAAACGACGATTGCTCCAATTATACAGCACATGTTACATATTGCCGCAAACGTCGGAGTGAGAGCAATAATTATTGGGCCATTAATCACTGATAACACTAAACTGATGAGCGGTAAAATCTTTTAAAGTGTCGCCTATGGGCAATTTTGGCTATGGTCATTTTTTGCAACATTGCAAATTGCATTGCAACATTGCAAATTTTAAGGCTTGACATGTTTGGTGTCTATTTACCCGATGTGACCCCGTCTTTTATATTTTACCAAAAAACTGGGTAGAAATAAATGTTTCCTAAAATAATACAGGGAAAAACTTTTTTTTTTTTAATATTCTGTACTTTTTTCTTATATAGTAAAAAATAAAAACCCCGGTGGTCATTAAATACCAACAAAAGAAAGCTCTATCTGTCCCCAAAAAAATGGTATAAAATTCATTTCAGTACAGCGTTGCATGACGGAATAAACGTCAATCAAAGTACTACAGCGCTGAACACTAAAAAATGGCCCGGACAGGAAGAGGGTGTAAACGCCCCGGTCAGCAAGTGGTTAAAGCGGACCTTAACACTCAAAAATCAAATTCTACCAATGCATCCCTCTATGTATGATGATTAATAATAACATAGACATGTCAGCTATGATTTTGAAATACTTACACTTACAGAGCATTCACCTCCTGCTTTGAAAGGGCAAATGACTTCAGTTTGCCCAAGCAATGCACACTGGGATTGCCTTGTCATCAGCATAGCATTGCTGGGAAATCTCATATCATCTCAGTGAAAGGCATTTTCCTCCCCTGAGATGATGTGGATGATCACATGTCCTAGTCACATGTGCAAGATTTTCAGGAAGTAATAGGAGAGCTAGTCATCTGCCCTTAGTAAACATGGCCACTGTCAGAAGACTGGGGAAGAAAAGAGAAACAAGGAATGCAAAGAATACAAAGCCGGCAATTATCTAGAAGTATGTGTGTGTAGATTATCATTACTAAAAAATTTTAAAGGCGTGTTTGTTGTTATTTTGAAGATATAGGTAAAGTTCCGCTTTAGGAATACACAATTCCTTTAAATTACATGCTTGTGGGATGCCTTTAACCTGCATGACAAATGTCTCAGCTGTACGGTGTACCTCTGCAAAGTTGAAATGTATCAATATAAAAATGCTATTGCTGCTAGATGACATTTTTATGTCCACATTGTCTTGTTTTTTATTCTGAACATTGCAAGCTGTCTATAGAGCTCCGTGTATAATCCTGCTTCAAAAAGAGCTAGAAAAGTGAGAAATAGTTTTTCAAATTATTTTATGTATGATGTTTAAATGGGAACACAAAACAAAAAAATTGGTAGGAGTTTCTAAAACTTGGCCGCAAAGGTGGAAATACCCTTAAAGGTTAATAAGAATCAGAATCCTAACATCACATCTTTGTGTAGAGTATTTGCATAGCACTCTATAGTGACATTTCAACATGGTTTAATCTAACCTCTGGTTATCTCTTGGACCCAGTCCAATAACTGGCCACTCTGCTCTTTCATCATGCTGCACATTATGTAAAAGGTTTCAACTTAAAATGTATACAGTCCTTGGTAAGCTAACTGAAACATAAATTATTCATCAGAGTGTCAGAATTCCATTAACTGTATCTTCCTAATTTCCATTCTTTTGATGTTCTAAGAATTTTTGCAGTACATTCCCAGCTCTTCCACATTGTGAGTGTGGTGACATTTTCGCAGCCTATGGGAGTATATTACAAAGTATTATATAAATATATAGTATATAAAGTAACTGCAATATAATATAAAGTACAATTACTTTGTGTAAAATCCTGTAACACAAAGCAAATAGGATTTCTGCATTGCATATAGTATGTATAATAGTATGTATTAATTCTCATTGCTTACAAAGTATTAAAGGAGAACTATGGGGTCAGGGCTTTTCCCCGTAGTTCTCCCAAGGGTAATGGGAGGACACAGACTAGCGTCCTCCTGTCACCCAAAGCTCCAGCTCGCGGTATACTGAGACGCCAAAGCCGGAACGGATCCCGACAATGCTGTCTGGATCCACCCAGCTGCGTGTGTGACAGCTGGCTCTGCCTGTCAGCGCTGGAGGATCGGACAAAAAAGATGTGTGTGTGCTTGTTAGCGTGGGGGGATCGGGGGGGGGGGGGGGGATCCCTGCAGGGAGCCGGGAGTGAGTCACGGCTTTCTTCACTGATAGATCGAGAAGTGAGCGAGCGACTGTATGTGTTCGCTCACTTCCCGATCTACTGAGCCGACCTGTGACAGTTTCATTGTCACAGGTCGGCTCAGATTATGAGGCTGAGTGAAAATCACTCGCCTCTTAATTCTCCTTTAATTACTTATTGTTAATGAACTTAAAGAAGTGTCAGTGAACTGTGTATTGCCCGCATTATACCTTTTGTAATCTGTGCTGTACATTATATTTTCAAAATGTACAAGACATTCAGGAACGGGCCAAAGGAAAGGCAACCGCCTTGGGCACTTTAGCAGGAGGGGACACAAAAAGACCATTGCTTCTAACCTTCACAGTTTAAGGAGGTGGAGGGCTCACTTTGCCCTTTTGCCTTGGGCAATAAAAGACCCTGTCCTAGCACTGCATGACTTGGACATGCAAAGAATCTTAAGGGGCTCATTGTGTTCCCTTCTTATGGACCACCATCACTGTTCATAGCTAAACAAAATATTTTGTTTCTAGACAGGCACACCTAAAATGGCTACCAGAAGCTAATGGAAAACTGTACTTATTTTTACTAAACAATTTTATATACTGTCATGTGATCAATAAATACACTGCTAAAAATACAGCTTACGTGGCTTATCTGATTATGTACTCATCTCCAATTCAAATGATATGCCTCATTAAACTTGTGACAATGTTTATATAGAAAGCATGCAAAATACTCCAATAAATAAAAGTACATATATTTAAATTAAATTATAGCACATTCTTATCCAGGTTTTTCACCGATTTGCCATAATCCAAAGTAATACGATTGCTCCATAAGCAGCATGTAAGGCAACAAAAGCCAGGAAAATACATTGGGGGGAATTTTTTGTTCCACTTTTTGTCTGCTCCAGTTTTGATAAATTCCCCTCACTGTACTTCTGGATAATTCTGGGTGCATATGATTTAGTCCCCTTTTATTCCCAGATAATAAGGCAAAACAATAGGTTCACTTTAATGCCACCCCTCCAGCTGCATATACTTACCATGCTTTCACTTCCACACAAATCCATGCAGCTACCGAGAGTGAGCTCTGTGTAAGTTCCAAGCTGTGACAGCTTTCATAGGGCAAAGCACTCTCTACTTCCCTCCATGTGACAGCACTGTTGCTTGGCGCTTAAACGAGGCTCACTTTCTTCACTTTCAGTGGCAGTTTAGAATATGTAAATACTTTGGGGGTTATTCACAAAGCTGCCAAAGGTAGCCGAGTGAATAACCCAGCCGAAGTGAACCGAACTACGTTCGGCTATTCTCTTCTGGCTTGTACGCCTGATTTCAGCCTTACATCTGCTGAAATCATCCGACTTCGGCTGCACTTCGGTCAGCCGAACATGCAGAGCATGCTGAGTCGAAGTGCAGAGGGACTTTGACTCAGTCGATCCAACATTTGGATCGGCTGAGCCGAAGCTCCGCCAGCTCACTCGCTGCCGTTCGCCCCTATTCTCATGGGGGCCGAACGGCAGTGAGTGAATGGTTGAATGCCGCTGGGTTAAAGATCTACAAGCATTGTATGTTAATAAGGGGAAGCACAGTCTGTCCTAGTATTGTATTAGTACATTAAGGGGGCTATTCACAAAAGTGTGAAAAGTTTGGGGAAGGCATGAGAAGTGAACAATCTAGGACAACATAGCAGAACTGGAGAGTGAGCTGAATTGGGGAATCTTTCCAAATCAGCTATGTTGTCCTAGATTGTTAACTTCTCCTGCCTTCTCCAAACTCTTCACCCTTTTGTGAATAGCCTCCTTAAGAGTTTCTGGTTACTGAAAATGAGAGAGAAGCAGGTAAAGGCCTGCTAAATAGAGATATCTAAAAGGTAATACATATCTTTAAATTATTTTTAGGTATGCTGTTTGAATAGGAACACAAAAGCTTATAGTGGGGTTTTCTCAATTTTGACTGCAAAGTTGGAAATACACTTCAATATGTACAGTTTTGAGAAAAGAAAAGAAAGGGAGGACATGGTTGAAATATTTAAATACAATAGGGGTGTGAATAAGGTTCTGGGGGGCAGTATTTTTTTGGTATAAAGCTAAGATCAAGAACACAGGGACATAACCTCAAATTAGTGGGAGGAAAGTTCAAAACCAAACTTAGAAATTCTGATTTTGCCGAAAGAGTAGTAAAGCTTGGAACAGACTTCTAACAGAGATAGTGGGGTTGATTTACTAACCTAAACACACACACACACACCAGGTGTGTGTGATTTTCACACAGCAAAACGTATTTATCAACCAAAAAGTCTCTAAAAGCATATTTCCACTAATGCCATATATGGAAAAATCATGCACATGATGCATATATAATGCTGCTTCACAGTTTAGACAAAAATGGTTAGCTCATGCATTTACATTCCTGCATTCATCAACGCAAGCAACATAACATAGAGCTAATTTACACCACATTACCTTGCAATTCATTGCAGGGCTTTGAACAACACACCTGCTGGGTGTGTACACACTACAAAGGTGTTTTCGATTCCTCCCATAGATCATGCTGGGAGGGAACACACTACAGAGGTGTATACACGTTCGTGGTGTGTTTAAAAGGTTAGTAAATCAACCCCAGTGAGTCAGTCAACAATACGTTTTAAACAGAATTTAAACAGACTTGTGACAAACACACAAATAGATTAACAAAATACAAACAAATGGGTCAGACTCAATGGACCACCTGGACTTTGTCTGCTGTCACTCTTCTATGTTTGTATGGATAGGTGTGACTCTATCCTAAAACAGTATATTTTTATTGAACTAGGTTACTACAGATTTACGTACACTTAAGGTTTCTAGTCTAAATCTGAGATTACAGTAGTCTCTTGGGACATAATATCGGCATTTAGTTGACTCTCAGGACCTTACCCAATTATTGTTATTAATACCATCTACCAATATTAATCAATAATACCCGTCAGGAAGCCAGAACCAACCTGTGCGGCCAGAGTGCTGGACGGACACCTTTGCAAGTGCATGTGCATAGTTCTGCGCATAGAACTGTGCATGGTCGTGCACCTCTGTGCAGGGGTGCGCGCATTCCGCGGTGTGTGTGAGGACGTGTGCATGTGCTTGTTTTTAAACGGTGGTGCCATATGGGCTATTTATGGCTGACGCACTCTGGCCTCCATGCTGACTGATCTTCAGCTATATACTGTTAGTACGTTCTTGAACCTCCTACTTGAATCCTATGTTCTGAACCTGTGTCCTGCTAGAAGACCTCTGCAACCTGCACGCAGCTTCTTCAGAACCTACATCACTCACTGGCACCCATGACATTCATTGTCCTTACGCACCTGTTCCACTATTCAGGGTGTTCGGACTGGCGCAGCAAGAGAGGCCACTCTCATCTCACTCGTCATCAGGCCACTCACCAATTTAGTTAGTGCAGAGTGAAATATCTTTACAACCTTGAGATAAAGGAGAATTCCCACTCCATTTACATGCAATAAACATTGCCAAAGCTTAGGATTCATCACCTTTGTTTTGAAGTTGTAGTTACCATTATCAGGTGTTACTACAGTATTCATTTAAGCACAGCTAATTTAAAGTCATAAACTAATATTGCAATTATTGCAAATATTGCAATTCAGGAAATATTGCCACTGTTCTAAAAACAAAAAATAATCTCAGATTACATTAAACTGAGTTTTAAATAATGAGACAAGTTTGGCATGCCTCAGATAGGGCTCATGGGGGATACCTAAAGCAAACCTGTGCTTTGTCCATTCATGACAAAGCAGCAGGTTTGCCTTGATGCCTAGCACCTATTCAGCACATTCTTACGGTACTTACCTTTACCTCACTCCACTGCTAATCTCCCTTGTAAACTGCGAGTCACTTGCTTACAGAAGGCAAAGGGCAGCCACTCTGCCCCAAGTGACAGAGTTAGTCCAAGCACCAGTAGTGTCACATTAGAAGGGAAGTGAGTCACATACTGGGTATTTTCTTCATTCCTGGCAACTAAGGGAGTTATTCACTAAGCTGCCGAAGGTAGCCGAATGAATAAACGAACCGAAGTGAATACAGCCGAAACATCTTTGGCTATTCACAGCAGCTCTGTACGGCTATTTCGGCCCGCTCCACTTCCCTTCAGTTCAGCTGAACAGCCTCAGCAAGTTCGGCTGAACTGAAGAGAAGAATCCATTCGCCTCAGCCGATGCAACATCTGGATCGGCTGGGGTAAACGTTCGGCAGTTAATTTTCTGCTGTTCACCTCTATTCTCATAGGGGCCGAACAGCAGAGAGTGAATAGTCGAATGCTTCCAAGCAGCAAAGGTAACGAATGGAATGAAAAGGGACATATAAATTATACCAGACCCTTTAAGTCTGATAGGAATGTTAGGAGGGAACCCTGATGCGTGGAGTTCCCCCCAAATGTCATACAGGATTCTCTAGGTGTAATGCACCGAGCTGGGTTGCTAGGATCTCAACTGCGGAAACGGGTTGCATGTACCGGTACACAACCCCTGAAACGAGAGTGAGGGGTTTTGTTCAGGTTGTTCAGTTGCGGATTCCCAGGCGGCTCTCTCTTTCTTCAATACTGAGAGTTTGGGATCCTAACATCATACACCTGCTCCCTATCCTATCTCTTCTTTAACTGGTAGGGGCTACACCCTCTATCAGTGGAGGGGGTGTGTGTTGTTTTGTGAGCGTGATTTGATCTTCTTTGCAGGCAACAGTAATACAGTCCTTACATCAGGGGTTGTATGTCACACAATACAGAAGCATCAATATCCCATGAGGGGAACGCGGTGCAATTGGTAGGTAGAAGTAATTCACATAGGCATTTGGTATTACAGGTTCTAAGTGAAGTAGAACAACAGTCCAGCTTAATTGCAGTCACTGAGGTGACTGATACTTGCGGTTTAGCTGTTGTGGACGTATAGTCCCAAGTAGCCAGCGAGTGATGAGCCAGCAGGGTGAAGTCCCAAGGTTGAGGTTCCAGGGATGAAGTTCCCTCGGTTATGCACAGCCTGGCAGAGGTTGGAGCAGGCACGGCGTACACTCCAAATTAGTGGAACGCCGTGCACAGCTCCCACGAGGCTTATAAGCGGTCTCCAGCCGCTAGGTGGGAGGAGTCGCATGACGTCATCGCGTACGTTGCGTTCCATGCTGGAACGCAACCCCCGCTCTGCAATGTTCGGCATTGGCGTTGCGATCGAGATGGAACGCAATACGCCCTGATCCCTTACACTAGGCTTTGTTGGGATTTTTAAGGGAGACCCCAACACTCAAAAATAAAAAAGGGGGTCTCCCCTAAAATTCCAAATCAGACCCTTAATCCGAGCACTGGCCAGGCAGGGCAGGAAAGGGGGGACGAGCAAGCACC
>NW_017307000.1:691705-725888 GCF_000935625.1 Nanorana parkeri
ACTAGGCCACATTGCCGATGAGGATAAGGGCTTTTTCCCACAACCTTGGCTCGGTGTTTGTGGGGGTTTGCAGGCAGGAGGACTCATCTGCATCTGGGTACCTCCTTTCATAAAGGGGGGCACCAGATGCCGCCTGTCCCTTGTGAATGAGTAAGGGGTAGTTGTTACTCTTACTCATTCACCAAAGAGTCAAGTCAAATGTAAATAAACAGACAATCCTTTAATTAAACAAAATACACAAACACAAAAATTCTTTGGGGGGACCACACTTTTTTTTTAGTTTTTTGGGCGTTGGGCTACTTTTTAACATTCTTACAAGACCTAAAGGGTCTGGTATGAATTGGGGAGGGGAACTGCACGCAGTTCTATTTTTTTTACAATTTGCGGGGAGTCGGTTCGCTTCAGCGGACCATTCTCACTGCTCCGATTATGTCTTCGGCTGTGCTGAGCCAAGACATATGCATATGACTTGGCTGTGTGATTCAGTTGCCTTCGGCTGTTGTACGGGCTATTGGGAATAGCATGTACAGCAGCCCTTCGGTTCAGCTTAACTGAAGGGTTCCTGCAGCCGAAGCGAGCCAAAGGATTATCTGATCGTTCAGATAAATCCTTCAGCTCTTCAGTGAATAACCCTTGTCGTAGTCAGAATTAAATTCGATACCACACCTATCCTAGAAGAAAAAGGTTAAGGTGCACCCATATAGCAGAATGCTAGAGAAACTGACGTGGACACAAGACCGTCTGTATAGCAGTTTCTACTTTATTAGGATAAACAACTGGTATTTATTGCCATAACTATTAATAATGTATTCTAGACTTTTCTAGGTGTTAACTACACATTAAAATATGTATTAGATACAGTTGTGTGAAAAAGTGTTGGCCCCCTTCCTGATTTTTCATTGTTTTGCACGTTTATCACACTTTAATGTTTTAGATCATCAAACAAATTTAAATATTAGTCAAAGATAACACAAGTAAATACAACATGCAGTTTTTTAAGGATGGTTTTTATTATTAAAGGGAAAACAAAATCCAAACCCACATGGCCCTGTGTGAAAAAGTGTTTGCACCAAAGAAATCAAGGAACAAATTAGAAAGAAAGTAATTGAGATCTATCCGTCTGGAAAAGGTTATAAAGCCATTTCTAAAGCTTTGGGACTCCACGAATGGCAAAAACATGAAACAGTGGTGAACCTTCCCAGGAGTGGGCGCCAACCAAAATTACCCCAAGAGCGCAGCGACGACTCATCCAAGAGGTCACAAATGTGTCCTTGGCACAAAATAATTAATATCGGCAAGATGTAGCCTAAACAAACCACAAGTTCCCAAACCAAGGATACAAAGAGAGAATACACACAAGTTAAACTGAAGTGTGCCAACGGCTGATATAAATTAAAGTGGTGCTCTGAGTGCTCCGAGTTACCATAATATCTTTGTCAACTTCTAAATATAAAAGTGGGGGAGTGAAGGCAAGGCTTGCATGGGAAAACTCTAGAGACCTCCATTAGATAAATAGTCACATATTACCTTATTAACTTTTACTATAATTATCTCACTAAAGATTCATCCTCAATAAAAGTTTACAAAAAAACTTATACTAAGACCAAGCTATGAAAACGCAACAGTGTAAAAAATTCAGGCAACCTTATTGAATAATCCAAAACAAGCATATAGCACATCACTTACAGTTATCAGTAGTAAGCCTTCTCCAGAAATGTCTCCCACTGTGTTAAACAGCACTGTGGAGCAATGAGATCTTGTGCATATACTGTATATCATCTTGAGAGGTTCAAATCCCCCTAAAATTGTATTTTCCATTCTCCAAAAATGTCCACCACTGTGGAACAATGAGGTTCAGAGTTTATACATCAATCAACATTCAGCCATATTATGACCACTGTGAGGTGAAGTGAAAAAATTGATTATTTAATCACAATGGCACATGGAAGTGGGTGGCATATATTAGGCAACAAGTGATCATTTGAAGATGTGTTCGAAGCAGAAAAAAATGGGCAAGCGTAAGGATTTGAGCAACTTTGACAAGAGCCAAATTGTAATGGCTAGACGAATGGGTCAGAGCAACTCCAAAACTGCAGCTCTTTTGGGATGTTACCGATCTGGACTGGTCAGCACCCACCAAAGCTGGTTGAAGCAAGGAAAACTGGTGAACTGGTGTCAGGGTTATGGACGGCCAAGGCTCATTGATTCACGCGGTTGAGCAATGGCTGGTCCGTGTAGTCCGATCCAATAAAAGAGCTTTTAGAAAGAAGAATAGATTGGGAACTTCATCTAAGGATTGGTAAGAGTAGCTTACCCAGAATGGAGGAGGTTTGGGAATTATTGGAAATGCCATCAATTGTTCTGAGCAAAGCTGTGATATATACTCTGGGCCTCATTCTTCAACAGTTCTATTTAATCCACTGGAGGATATGTTTCGTAAATATTTACTGCAGATAACTGCAAATTAGCATGAAGTTATGTGACTGAATATAGAAAAAAGGTTTGTTTAGAGTTGCACTTACCACTTTAAACTATTTATTTTATTATGGATAGAACAGCATGGCTGAAACCCATGTTGGGGTTCTTTGCCATCTGTGTCCCATTTGGGAAATGTCCCTTCACATTCTATCCTGTAGACACAACACCTAGTAAAAGGAAATTGCCTCTATGCGAGGTGAATCCCCTCTTAAACAGTTGTCACAAGAACAAGTGCCCCCACTGATATGCGTTTTCCCTCACACCTGTACCATTGCCGTGAGAGTATACACTAGAAAAGAGGAAGATGTTTTTGGCAGAAGACAATTTGCATGTCTCTTCTGCCAAAAATCCCTACCTTCTAGCATTTATTTTTAGAGTTTAACTCCACTTTAAATCATAAAGGACATAATTTAACAATTGGTAACATCTACACATGCATATATGTAATAGTGCACAATCACCCACCTTTCAGTTACCATATAACATTTGGTGTTTAAAAACACACCTAGAGATAAGGCTAGCCTTCCTAAAGGAATTTAAGTCGTAAAACTCATATCTTATCTCATTGAAAGAATACATATCAAATGCACATTCCCATGTGCTTTATATTTAATAACAAAACTTATATTTCCAAGAAAAACAAAGTGACTTAAAATGAACAACATGCTTCTTGACAATATGGAAATATACTTCTGATTATGCCTTACCCAAGCTACTACAGTTGCTATAAACAGGTAGAGTACAGGCATTCCTCGTTTAGTGACCGAGTTCCGTTCCTACGACTAGGTCGTTAAACGAATCGGTCGCTAAATGAGGAATTGTATACAGTACAGTATAATATGTACATTACAATATTCAGAGCAAACAAATGGACAAAGGAAACTCTAACTTGATAACTTTGCTTTTATTTGCATAAAAATAGTACTAGAGCTGGACTGTACAGTACAATCAGCAAAACAGTACTGTACTGTATAAACAAGGTGTACTGTACAAAAAAAAAAAAGACATTGAGGCTCACTAAACAAGTAAACAATGTGTGCAAGACATTTTGTGGTGCCCTTTGTTGGCTGGCTGGAGTTGTTGGGGACGCAAGCTCTTGGGATTACTCAGATCCTGGGGGCTTACATGTTTGACAACTCCAGTTTAACTCCAGTTAAATGAAGGGGATAACAGGGTTTCATTAGTCTTGCATTTATCGATGGCTTACATGGTAACACACTGTACTAAACAAGTTGTACAGAATATTACACAAAAAAAAAAAAATTCAAGCTAACATTTAACAGGGTTATTCACAAAAAGGTGAAGAGTTTGGAGAAGGCAGGAGAGGTGAACAATCTAGGACAGCATAGCTGAACTGGAAAGTGAGCTGAATTGGATAATTTTTCTAAATCAGCTATTTTGTCGTAGATTGTTCACTTCTCCCTTCTCCAAACTCTTCACCCTCTAGTGTCATCATCGGAATTCTGGTCAGGAGATGTAGAAGGCCCGGGAGATGATGAAGTAGAAATGGAAGAACTAGTAATATGGGTCCTGGGTGTAGTTTTCGAGAAAAATCCCGATAGTGTGGTCTGTTTTGTCATTTTCTTTTTTGCTTCATAAATTTCACGATAGCAACGTAAAAATTCACTTATTTGCCGTTCCACTTTTGTGAACCGTTCAACAATCGGATCCATAGCTTCCAGTTCTAACATAGCTGCATTCACTTTTGAGAACACACCCGCTAATCCCTTTGCAGTGAAGTTCTTTGGTACTTCTTCAATTCTTCCCTCTTCTTCTAAGTGTTGCTGTGCTTCCAACTCTATTAAATCTTCCGTACTTAGTTCTCCCTCAGTATATTCCACTAATTCTTTAATATCTTGCAGTGCAACCTCAAAATTAAGCTCATTAGCAAGTTCCACAGTTGTTTGGTTTATTAAATTGACATGTTCATCTTTGTCAAATGCTTCCGATGTATGCACAAAATGTTTTAGCCATTTTTTCCATATGCCTTGCATACACTTTTCTGTCACTCCTTCCCAAGCTGATGCAATGTTCTTAATGCACTCTAAAATGTTGTATGATATCCAGAAATCACGGGTTACTTCATTGTTTTCTGTTGTTGCTACAGCTTTGGAAAAAGTTGTGCGCAAATAGTATGCTTTGAATGTAGCTATAGCCCCCTGGTCCATTGGCTGAAGGATAGCAGTTGTATTTTTAGGCAGATACACTGCCTTTACATCTGGGTGTAGATCATCAAGATGCTGGGGGTGGCCTGGAGCATTATCAAGCAGAAGGATGATTTTAAAGGGAACACCCTTTTTCAGACAGTAATGCTTCACCGAGGGTGTAAAGCAGTTATTGAACCAATCTCCAAATAAAGCTTGCGTCAACCATGCCTTGTTGTTTGCTCGATAGTAAACGGGCAATGTGTGCATACTAACGTTCTTCAATGCACGTGGGTTCTCGGACCGATAGATGAGTAAAGGCTTCAACTTGAACCCAGTAACATTTCCTCCCAACAACAATGTGACCCTGTCCTTAAAAGCCTTGAAGCCAGGCATTGTTTTAGCTTCTTTGTGTATGTAGGACCTTTCAGGCATTTTCTTCCAAAAAAGTCTGGTTTCATCCACATTGAAGATTTGTTCTGGACAGTAGCCGCCTTTCTCTATGATTTTATCAAATTGGTCAAGAAATGTTTCTGCTGCTACATCTGCACTTGCCGCCTCACCACTGACACTCCGATTATGCAGATTAAATCTGTGACAAAACTTCTGAAACCATCCATGACTTGCTGTGAAAGTTTCAGTTGACTCTTCACCTGCCTTCAAAGTCTTGAAGATACTGAGTGCCTTGGCTTGAATTATTGAAAGACTCATTGGCATTCTTTTTTGTATTTGGTCATCAAACCAGATCACCAATAATTTTTCCATGTCATGGATGAGGCCTTTCCGCTGCCTAGTTATTATGGCTTTAAAACCTGTTGATGTTTTCACTGCCTCCTTCACTCTCTCTTTGTCCTTCAGGATGGTTGAAATGGTTGAATGTGCCAGATTCAAGTCCTGTGCTATTGCATTAACTTTTTTACCAGCTTCATAGTCATTTATGATCTTCACTTTCATGTCAAGATCAATAGCTTTCCTTTGTTTTTTGCTGCTTTTTCCTGGTGAACTCTTCAGTTTTTATGACATCTTGTACTAAGGGGTACAAAATAAACAATACAGTATGGAATAAGGTACCCAGATCTCCCAACACTACTCTTCAAGAAAAAGAAGTACTGTACATTGTCACACTACAGGTACCACCTGTGCTGCAAATCAGAGAAACAGCAAGGTGGCTGGAATGGCTGCCACACCATGCATATACAGTACTGTAGTGTTGCAAACATACAGTACTGTACTATCCATACAGTACTGTACTGTAGACAGTATGCTGCATAGTACTCACGCAGGAATCAAAGTCCGAATTCGGTCGTAAGTCTGAAAACACACACCCCGGTCGTAAGTCCGAGCAGTCGGTAAACAGGTAGGTTGTTAAACAAGGAATGTCTGTATAGGTTAAAAACAACCAATAGATGAGATTCTGCAACTTTGGTCAAACAAGCATTACCTTTAAGCAGTAATATCTATCCACAAAAGATATCAGACAGGTAAAAATATAACAAAAATTAACAGACGCCTGTTTTTTTTTTTTATGTATTGCCAAGCTCACTCTATCTCCGGCCCTTTCTCATGTAGACTTACCACTCTGCAATCTAGTGCTGATCCTGTTCTAAGTTGAATGACAGCCAGCGTCAATCCACCCACATCCTGTGAGCTTCAGCTGTCAGGGACTCACCCCCGGATTGAAGATGTATAATAAAATAGATACCGGTATATGTTCCAAACCGGAATAGGGATTGTCAAGACTAGATTTGTGCTTTAATGTTCCTCAGGAAACATCACAAATATACTTTACCTGTGATAAGGGGCTGTAGGCTGCCATTGTTAACCTGCCCTGAAAATACTGGTTCTCTAGGGGCCATGCTGATGCAATAACATCAGTATTTTCTAAATCACTAACATGGAACAGGCATTTAGATCAGGAGCTTTGACTTTACTTGCCGCATGCCTGTCCAGTAATTAAAAATTGTTTAAAGTACAAAATCTAGAAAGTTTGCTGAGTTTATTTTATTCTGACATCTATGCAACTCCACACATGGTGGTGGAGGAATCTGCTGATTGCACTGTCTTAATAATCACGATTTGTGTGATTTGTGATTATTTTGAATGAAACCCTAAAATACAGTGCAATTAGGCTGTGCTCTGTATATGCACTTTATGATTTAATTTTGAATTCTGACTGCAGTGTACATTTAAGTACTATATAACTAAGTGTGCAATCTTCCAGCAAACATTGGGTAACATGGTCATAATTCTCAAAATCATCATAATCATATATAGGCAGCTATGTATTCCTTTTTTGGCAGATTCTGAAGTTCTTCCTTAACCCTTTCGCTGCCAAGGACGTATGGCATACGGACCAATGTGTCATAAAAACACCTTCACAGACTAAAAAAGTAATTACTTTCACAGTAAAAAGAATCCAGCAGCACATCGCTTGGGACACTGAAAAACTCCTTTATTCTGGTTTGCCCTATCCAGAGCTATGACTAAGCCCTAGATAGGGTGGAACGCATTAGAGGGGTGGACCCCTCTAAAGGCCAAATTGAGCTGAGCTGTGCAAGCTTAAATAAAGGAGGTTTTCAGCGTGGCAAGTAGTGTGTGGCTGAATTCTTTTTACTGTGAAGGTGTGTCTATTAGAACGTGGACGAGCTCAGCCAGCGGGCACCCATTTTTCTTACCTGCTGCTTGGCCGTGAAGGAGTGGTGTGTCAATATGTTATCTTTGTCTGAGAAAGTAATTAACCTAGCAGTATGTTTTTGGAAATAAACTGAAAACCTAAAACGAAACCCTATCACAAAAAATTTTAAACATACAAACTGCATTCTGATGCCATAGTGAGATTTGAACCCAAGGTTACAGTACTGCAAGACAAGCCCCAGAACTATTCAGACAAAACTGAAAAAAGGAAGCATATGGTCATTTTAGGATGGCTTTATTGTAATATAGTGTGTAAAATAAAAAATAATGTTAAACATTTTCTTTTATTGCATTACATAAAATACAAAACATAGTCATAGTTATTTCTCCATGAGGCATAGCCTCTGTTTGCTTATTTCCACATTGTGACATTGTGCAGTGCATTCACTGTCAGAAGATGGCAAACACAATACAAATGAAAAGACTCATGCAATATGAGGGTGATGACATCATGCAAACACTATTCATTTTATGTTAAAGGCTAAATTTAGACTTCTTGGAACTATGAGTGAAGAGCCTATAATCAAGTGTTTAAACATTACACATTTAGGTTATTCCATGGGTCCCTGTTTTCAAGGCAAAGGGCAGTAGGTAATGTGGCAGCAATCATCTTTAGGTTACTCTAGATAGATGAAAGGTGAATCTGGTTGCTATAGATTACCACACCCCACTGTGCTTTATGTTGGCTTACTAAATAAGACCATAATAAGCCCATTAGTGTAATAGAAGCTACAATGTACTACAAAAGCTGAAATAATAAATATTACGTAGAATGCACATGCTCTAGAATGTTGAATATTAACTTAAAAACATAAAGAAAAAATAAAGAAAAAAAGAATACAAAAGAAAAAAAAAAGAACAGAATAAAACACATTACTAAACAGAAGCACACATATTTATATTTTACTTGGCTTTCTATGAAAGCTAATAGTTTTAAAGTGCATAAGAAAACATGCAACAACATTATTTAACATAAAAGTTAGAGACATCCAGCTGGTGCAAGAAATGACTTCCTAATAAAGCCTGGCAATGCCAGACAGATGCTACATTGAGGGCTCCTTCTATCCAGATGTGCTTTCATGCATTTTGGTTAATTTTCTAAAGAAGGTACAATGTATGGGCATTATATGTATGGACGTATGGCCAGAAGAGCCATTGTTTACAATAGAGTCTGTTCCCACCAGAGATTGATTACACAAGATGTACTTAGGCTGTCCACTTAGAAAAGTGAAGGTGTACTTTACAGAGTGAATGTTAGGGAAAATTAAGAAGCTGTTATCACTTTGAATACCCAATCATGTTGGAGAGATTTCTTTCTAACACGACTGGGTATTTCAAGTGAACAGCTTCACCTTATTCACTAAAATAGTATTAAGGTCTGGGTGGTATTTTTTACCCTAATGCATTCTCTGCATTAGGGTAAAAACGGCCCAGTACCTTTTTTCTATCCCCAATAAGCAAGATGCGTCAATAAAAGACGTTTTTCTACTTTGGAGTGCCGGTGTCCATAACTCTTTATTTTTTCTATCCCCGCCCCCCACACTTACCTGTCAGCTAAGCTCATCCCCGCCCGCGATCCTCCTTTCCCTGAACTTCCTGGTTGCAAGGGGAGGATACTGATGGCAAAAGAGCCATAGGCTTCTTCTGCCATCAATCAAATTGTTGGGCGGATAGAAGGGGCGTGACCCCACCACAGGGCTGTGTGTGTGTCTATGGACACACACAGCCACTGCGGGCACGAGTGCGCACAGGTGCCTCCATTAGCCGATGGAGGCACCCCTGGAGGGGGCGGGGGGAAGATTGCTGCGGGGACCCACTAGACAACAAGGAATTACGAACTTTTAAAGAAAAACGGCAACAGCCTCAATCAAAGGTGAGTCTCCTTGTATTTTTATAAAAATAATTCTTTAATATCACTTTAACATTCGATGTTGCAATGTAAACTTTCACTAAATGAAAAGCATCTACTCCTTTAGTTAATCAACCTCATTGTATTGCAATGTACTGGAAGAAAAATGCCATTTGCCATTCCATTTAATTAAAATGGAGTCTCTTAAAAATTCAACATGCGTCCTTGGATGAATGAGCCCTAATGTATGTAAGAGCCTGGATTAAAAAAGAACAAACTTGATGAACAATGCTAAAACTGAATTATAACTATACCTAAATTTTCTTTTGGGTGAAACGCTGCATGGTTACATAGTTACATAGTATTTGAGGTTGAATAAAGACATTAGTCCATATCATTATCACATTTGGATTTTTACTGATCTACGGGACACAGCAGTGAGATCTCTTCCACCCTCAGTTGAGTCACCTTTGTCTCCTGCCTCATGTCTCCCCATATTTCTGCAGAGAATCTACTAAAGTGCATACAATACTGCTTGTCAGTGTTCTGCACCCCTCTAGTGGATCCTCTAAAGGACTATAGAAATTTACAGGCTTATCACAGCTTTGTAGCATGGGAAAAACATTTCTTGCGGGGCGCAGCATATCAGAAAAGACCTTCTAAAGACTGAACTAGACACACTCCACCTAAAAATCAAGAAATCAGTTGTGGTTTCATTAGTTTTTTTAAAATCACAATTAGATACAAAAAGTCAAAGCACAAAGTCTTCTTTAGAAAAATGACTGCACCAGCTACTTCACAGCACTTACACTCAGGGGCGTATTTACCGCGAGGCAAACAAGGCGTTTGCCTGGAGCGGCACTTTGCAGGGGAGCGGCATTTTTCGCCCCCCTGCAAAGAGGAAAGCTGGGGACGAACAAGGCACCGGGCGCACAAGATCAAGCAGCGTCGGTTGCCTTAACAGGTGGCTGCTAACAGGGCCTGGCAGTGAGCTGGCGGGTGTATGAGGAGGCGTGGCCGGGGCCGAGGGAGAAGCGGCCCGGCCGTCGGAGGCTGCGGTGACGCTCCAAGAAGATTGGGCGGCTGCAGAAAGACGCGGACCTGGGCCGGTGGAGGCTGCAGATGGGATGGCGGCTCCAAGAAGCATCGCGGCTGCAGATGGGATGGGACCGAGATAGACACGGCCCTGGTCGGGGGAAGCTGCGGGCGGCTCAAGTAAGATGCAGGCTGGAAGCAAGATGCAGAATGGAAGCAGGCTGGGGAGTTGCAGGTAAGAAGAGCAGCATGTGTGCAGGGAAAGGGACCCTCCACAGCCCATAATAGATCATGCACAGCCCACCTTAAAGTCTCTGTGCAAGGTCTATGGTGGGCTCTGGGGGGTCTCTGGTGGGGTTTGCAGGAACTCCGATGGGCACTGCAAGGTCTATGGTGGTCTCCTGACATCCTGCAGTGCCCACCAGAGATCCTTTACAGCACACTTGAGACCCCGGCTTCCCTGCAACACTAAGGCCTCATTCACACTGCTTAAGGCTGTGACACACTGCACGCAAAGCAGCGTGGAGCGGTGACGCGCTGCCTTCGCGAGCAGTGTGTCATGTAATTTTCTCCTCGGCACCTCAGCTTGCGAGAGCTCGCGTAGCTGAGCGTGCCGAGATGAAATATTTCATCTTCAGCCAATCGGCTTGCGCGTATAAACCGACGTGATGCGACGTCTGGCTGGTTGTTATGCAGGAGCCGATTGGCTGAAGGTGCAATCAATCAATCATGTGCCTGCACTCAGCTCACACACAGCACGCAAAGCTCAGCTCCATGCCGGACAGCTTTGCTTCGCTCTGCACGGCTTTGCGTGCAGTGTGTCACGGCCTTCAGAGTTGGCCCATAAACATCCGTGCTGGTGCGGGTGTCCATACTCGGACGCAGATAGGATCCATCCTGTCTGTGTACGAGTATGGACATCCACACGGACGTGCAGTTCAAGTGAGCGTACAGCTGCGTCCTCCCATAGAGAAGAACAGGCTGCTGCGTACAAATCACACGCAGCACCTGTCCTTCCCGGGAACGGCCCGATATGGCCGTGCACGTCCCAACTCAGTGTGAATAAGGCCTAATAGCGCAATCTGTCAGACGCTGTATCCAGCGACTTGAAAGAATACGCAAAATGTCTTTTTAGATGGGGGGTTCTTTTTGCCTAGGGCAGCACGAAACCTAAATACACCACTGCTTACACTACATCCATAGTGATTAAAGTGTTGTTTTTAATGCCATGGAAAGGTTATTTCCAGAGGTTCTGAGGTGGACAATTTTAGGAAGGTAGGGAGCAGGCTACATTAACAAAATAACATTTTACAAAAGATAGAAAAGGTTTAGGAATTTAGTCACCAGCTGTAATATTTTAGGTGCATTTGATCAACTTACTGCTGAGACTTTTCTGACCCTGCAAAAGACAGACCTGCTTAGGTATACATTGTCACTGTAAACCAAACTAACTTGCGCTAATGGAAATAGTAATAGTATAAAAGATGTGTAAAAAATGTAAGAACTGGATTAAAATTAAAATTAATACGACCCTGGAGCTGATCCTTACCGTTATCGAATTTCCGGAAGGGCAATTAGCGCTGTACACCTTGTTGCATCATACATTGTCACTGGACACTAGAAACTATGCTTGTCTTAACTCATGCTCTAGTGTACTCCATGCCCAAGAGGGTTAAGGCAGTGCTGGAAAATAATGGTGGCCACACAAAATATTGACACTTTGGGCCCAATTTGGAAATTTTCACTTAGGGGTGTACTCACTTTTGTTGCCAGCGGTTTAGACATTAATGGCTGTGTGTTGAGTTATTTTTAGGGGACAGCAAATGTACACTGATATACAAGCTGTACACTCACTACTTTACATGGTAGCAAAGGGTAATTTCTTCTGTGTCGTCACATGAAATTATATAATAAAATATTTACACAAACGTGAGGGGTGTACTCACTTCTGTGAGATGCTGTACATGATGAAGATCTACTCTGCACAAATATATTTCCCCTTTGTAATTTGTTTGATATTGAATAAAATATTTCAATTATTTTACATTAGATTTTTACTTTATATTTGTCACTTCCTGTATGATCCTGTTATATACATTTTTCATATTAGATCTACAAGGAAGTGTTACATGTGATAGTTATATATTGATTGGTAGCCCCACTGCAAGGGTTAACTTTTAAAAATCCTTCTTTAAGGGACTCTGTCATTTTTTTCCTGAGGTAGCCACCTCCACCCAAACTTGTTCATTAGGTTCTAACAACTTCTTCTAGTCAGATTTTTCTGACATTTACTCAGTTGCTGACATTAAAGCAACATTAAACGTTCATATAGTCCATGAGGCTCAGATCTACAGAATCGGATCACAAAGGTTTGCTCTATTGGACTGCAATCCCTGTTACCAACGGTCCATATGTCCGCTGGAGGATCCATCAAAATCAAATCCAAAATTGGGTAAAAAAACGAGAAGAAAACTGGTCTGAGAGGTTGCCAAGAGGCCTACAGCAACATTAAAGGAGCTGCAGGAATTTCTGACAAGTACTGGTTGTATACTACATGTGACAACAATCTCCTGTATTCTTCATATATCTGGGCTGTCAGGTATGGTGGCAAGACAGAGGCCTTTTCTTATTAAGAAAAACATCTAAGCCTGGCTACATTTTGCAAAGACCTACATCAAGTCTGACAAAAGCAAGTGGAAAAATGTGGTAATGTCTGAGGAGACCAAGGCTAAACTTTTTGCCCACAATTCCAAAAAATATGCTTTGCACGAAAACAACATTGCACATCACCAAAAGAACACCATACCCACAGTGAAGCATGGTGGCATGAATCTTTGGGCCTGTTTTTTTGCAACTGGAAATCATGACTGTTTTTAATGCAGTGCTGTTCGAGGACCCGAAGATCACGGGCATCCAATATTACGTTTCAACCTTGTCCCTGGCACACAGAGATTTCTCCAGATTCTCGGAATCTCTTAATGATGTTATGTACTGTAGATGATGATATATTTAAAAGGCTTTCCAATGTTACGTTGAGGAACATTATTCTGAAATTGTTTTTAGATGCAGCTTTTCAGCTTGGTGAACCTCTGCCCATCTGCACTTCTTTACACTCTGACTCTCCAAGATGCTCTTTTTATACCCATTCATGTTACTGACCTGTTGCCAATTAACTTAATTGCAAAATGTTCTTCTAGCGCTTCCTTGTTAGTACCACTTACTTTGCCAGGTTTTTGTTGCCTCTCCCAAATCTCTTAAAATATGGGTTTATGAGATTTGCAGATCATTGTATTTTGTTTTTATGTTGATTTTACAAAGCGTCCCAAATTTTTTGGAATTGGGGTTGTTTGTATAAGTTAAAGGATGTACATATTTATGTACCCACATTATTGTTGGTTTTTATTTTATTTTCCCCTTCAAAAGATTTCAGTTTGTTTTTAATTGAATTGCACAGATTATAGGTCACATTGAAGGTGAAACAGAAAATCAAAAGTGATTTATCTTGCTCTGAATATTTTTTTACATTTAAAAGCCTGGCATTTTGACAGGGTTGTGTAGACTTTTTATATCCACTGTATTTATGGCGCTTGATTAGAAGAGCTGATTAGGGACCCTCTCAATAGCTCTTGACTTTACAGCACCACTAACCTTACTAAAATGGTGTAGCATTGCTACATACAATTTCTTTGTATGTTTTATATTTTTTAATTATTTGAACATGAAACCATCCTGTCTAACAGGAACCTATACAATTTGATGCATATTGTACAAACCATAAGCAGTAAGCATGATGTTGGGCAACACTGAAAAAGAAAGAGCAGCGTCCAGGAAGAACGGTATACCTGACTCCTGATGTCTCCCTGGACCTGCAATTAAATTCAGTGACCTTAAACATAATTACCACGCACTGTACACTTCATCAAGTTTAGCAGGATCCTCTAAGGATGCAACTCACTTTCTATCAAAAAATAAATAAATTCTAAATTGCCATAATCTAATGCCTACAGGCCAACAAAAATACAAAAAATATATATGCATAAAGTGAACAGTCATGTGAGTTTGAGTTGGCTCTTACTGGTCACAGGCTGTGAAGGGCACTTTTTTAATTTTTCTTCATCTATAGCTCCTGAATGAGCATCATTACTTTAGTTTCTGAAGCAGCACAGTGTTCAGCAAATCAGCTTCTTCCAGCGTCTGGTTCTCATCTGTCAGTTCTGTGTTGGGAAATGTGGTGACCAGAGTAAAGTCAGTGTGTGCAAATTCTGATCGAGACTGTGTAATAAACTGGCGCACATCCATAATCCTGGAAGAGATCAGATAAGAGAAAATGGGATTTTTGTACTCAATGTAAAATGCTTTTCTTGAAATCTATTGATGAGCACAGGAAGTCATATGCCGGATTATACTGCCGTCTACAGGAGGATTGTACACGCCAAACAAATAAATTGGCTAGCCCAGGAAAATTACCTCCTAATCCCAGCATTCCTCAGTTTTGTAGCCAAAAGCATGATCATAAACACAGAGGGGTGGGACCTGTGTCCCTCAACGGACTCCGAGAAAAGGATCATTCGGCGTGTCTAAATATCCTCTTTTCTTTCTCATCCATTGACGGACATAGGAAGTTATGAATTGTTGGGACATCAAAAAGCAGTCCAACTGAGGGGTGAGGAACAGCAAACAAAACAGTAATGGGCCCAAAAAAACACAACAAACCTGGAAACACTGTGCTGCTCCAAGAGCTGCCTGAAGGACCTTACACATAAAGCTTTGCATAATGCCAGAACATCCGCCTTGTAAAACTTGAAGAAGGTGTGAGCAGAAGACAAAGTGGCAGCCTTTAAAATCTGAGAGACAGTAGTTCAATTCTGAAGAGCCCAAAAGGGACTTACAGATCTAGTAGATTGTGCCTTGGTGGGAAAGGGCGACACCAGAGAGTTTAAGGTTTCTCCTGGGAAATAAAACTCTGGCTTGAGCTATGTCTAGAACCTGACACTGATATTCCAAAGTTAGTTGGTTCCAGGGCTGATTTTTCAAGGTTCAAGATCCAACTGAACCTCTGCATGGTATGGGTGGTCAGTGCTGCCAAAATCCATGCCAACAGTTCGCTCAGTAGGAAGTGGTCCAGACATCCTACTTGAGAATGCCCTAATAGCTCACTAAGGCTAGTACTGGGGCTGGCAACTTGAACATCGGAGGTGTAGAAGATAGATTAAATGGCAGGACCACAAATTGGAAGTGCAGTCACAGTAAAGCATAAGAAGAGGCCAGAAAGTCTCTCTGATGGTGGGAGGCTATGGCAAACCATTCCATACAGAATTTCTGGCCTTTAATAAAAGACATTTAGGACCCTAAGATCCAAGATGTAAACTGTTCTGCCACAGGGACTCAGCAATGGCACCCTGTCCACAAATATTAACAGACATCACCCCACTTTGGAATGTGGGGGCACACCCTTATGTTGAAAACATTTCTGACAGCTTGGGACATTTGGAGTTCCAAGGTTTGCACAAGAACTGAGGACCAGACTTGGGTCTGGACTTTGAGATGGGCCCTTGTAGTAGGAAGGACTTTTCTTAGCCTCCAGTGAGGGGTTGGCATTTCCAGACTGAGCTTTTGCTTGAGGAAGATGAGTACTCTTGCTACCTTGTGGAATCCTTGATGAGGACATACAAGGGAATCCATAAGATGCGTTGTCCCCCAAAGGCAGATCAGATAGAACAAGAGGAAAGGCACAGGAGCATGTTTATGGCCTCTGTGCTATTTGGCCCAAAAAATCCTGCATGGGTGCAGGGAAATCCTCCTAGGATACGAGCAGAGGAGGTGGCCACTTCCAAAGGAGCTATGGAAGACTCCGTAGATGCCACAGACTTTAGCATAGGACAAAATTCCATGCTGAAAACATTGGCCGCATCAGTAGGCACACTGTAAGCAGCACTGGAGCCTTAGTGAAGTGAGAGACAGAGACAGGGCAAGCGCTGAGGCAATACCATGGATTGGACCTGGATAGTGAACTGCAGCTTACCAGTAATGGCTCTGGAAAACGCCACAAACAAAAACAGAACACAGTGTCCAGATGGTCACTTCCACTCAAGTCCCACAACTACCAGTCTAGGAGGGTCCAGGCACAGTACTCCAAGGTAGAGGAGAGGCTTATCCAGATAACCCACATGAAAGCCATCTCATGCAGCAATGTAGTGCGGTATCCTGACTGAAAAAAAAAATAAGAAAAGCTAGGCTTTTCACAGCTGAGCTGTAGACGTCTAACCTCCTATAAACACCGGTAAAAAACTAAGGCTTTTCAGAAGTAGTTGGGGTTTTCCCGGGCTTCAATTTTTTTTGTTTTCCAGTGTCTAATCCTCCTGCAGGTAGACGTATAACCAAACAGTATATGACTTCCTGTGTTCCCCAATAGAAGAGAAAGAAATAAATTTTATAAAAAGAAGACAAACCACCTGCAATAAATAAAAATGGCATCTCCAGTCATCTGTTGCCAAGCCCTGTGCTCCAAGCCTACTTGGATGCATTTTGATGTGTCGAAAGAAAAAAAACCATTTTATTTAGATCACTATGGTTCCTTGTTCTATATATAATAACACCTTACAATAACAGTATCCACTAACGCAAAAAGAACACAAGTCTGCTGACAAATGTTGCATTTTCAGACATCTTTCTAATTTGTGGAGTCAGTATTAAAACTCCTAGCAGCATCAAGCTAGCACCATAAAAATAGGGAGGCAGACCATACAAAAAGGGTTTGCCATAAACAAATATTAATTTGTATTAAAGATAAATGTCAAGCAATGCAGCCAATATTGCTCTGTCAAATGTATTACTAACAGTGGATGCTTTTTTTATTTTCTTCATATCTCCATAGTTATGCCTGTAGACTGCCCTAAATAGCTACAAACAGAGACAGTCTCTGTAGACAAGACTGGAAAATATTTTCCTTGTAGATCATTTGACTCCCCGTGCATGTCTTGATAAGTAGCTGTGCATGCTCAGAGATGGAAGAGCTCAGCACAAATGCACCAAACTCCTTTTCTCAGTAGGCAATGAACAAACCTAGGCTGCCACTGTACTTGTTGTTTGCAACTTATCACATTTCTATTTACTACAAAATCGATTGTCCCTTTAACCAATCTATCTTATGCCATATTGTTCTCAAGGTGCCTATAGATAACCATTATTTTGCAAAGTGTACTGTATATTGTTATGTAAATGAGCCAGTATGAATATATAAGATCTATTACATACAAAAGAACCTTTCAGTATTGTATTGCAGTCATTTAATGTGCACTGTTAAAAATATAACTTTCTCTTTTGTGTCAACACAATTAAAATGTATTGAATGAAAAAATAAGTGGTCCCCTAACCCTTGCAGAAAAATCCAACATTCAGTACCGTATATACTCGAGTATAAGCCGAGATTTTCAGCCCATTTTATTTTAATTAGATGCATTGGCTACACTCTGCTTATTGATTATAAAAAAATTAATGAACATTACAGACTTCTAACACATTTGTTTTTGATATATACATTATTTTTGCATGCATCTATTGACTGTTACCTATGGCTGAGATTGAATCTTTGGATAAGACGAGTCCCATCAGCAAGCCGGATCTGAATTTTTGTTGTTGGCACGTGTTCATCAAGTTCAACTTCAGCATTTAAAAATGGCTTGTGTTCTTCTTCCGGGGATGAAGGTGTACTTATTATTTCAGGTGTTAAGCTATAGGAATGCAAAACAAGAAAATTGTCAAGTTTTAATTAGTTAATGCTGAACGCCAGGCAAGCGGATAAATACATGGGTGAAATACATATACAGTATTTGATCTGTATTACCTGCTTAAAGATTTTTAATTGTCTTTAGAGTAAATCTCAGACTTTTTCGTCAGTCCTGTGATCCAGATACTCCTGACAAACATTAAAATCACAGAACCACAGTCCGCTGTTTATAGTATGGTAATACTACTCATTTTCAATAGTATCCCAAAACACATACACAAAGTAGACAAATGCAACTGCCCATCAGCGCACTGCAGCAGGTGTAATAAAGAATACATGCGTTGTATTTTGGTGCGCTGAAAAATGAGGCAGGAGAGTTTCACATTTCTGCACCACAAAAACTGGCGTATAGTTGCAAACAGGCCATTACACCATTTCAGAGGATAATTGGTGCATGTGTCAGATATCTAATTTCCCTCAATTACAGTAATCTGATTGCTCAGATATAGCTTAGGTGGGATGGAGCATCATTTGCTTGCAACGTTTGATGTATGCTGCTCTTAGGAATCTATTTATTTTACCTTCTGCATGATGTGGGTTGACATTAACACATTCTATGATACTAACAGACATAAAAGCTTGCTGAAGAGTTAGCCTAATTTTTTTTAATGATGATATAAAACATACGGTTTAATTTTGTCACCATTATGTTTGGTGTACAGACCCAAAACATTTTCTTGATAGTTTGAAATTAGTATATAACCTATAATTGCAAAACATTGTTTAATGTATCAGCGTAGGTCAAAAAATCTACTAATAAAAAATTTGGCCTAAATAGTATAACAAATTGAGAGATCAGTAGGTTAATAAAACACGTAGTAGGCTACATGCATACCTTCCAAGTTTTTTCCCATCACCACTGAAGGCTTTAAAATTTAATCTTGGCTTTATATATTCTTGGTCTTGATGGTCTTCCATATCTAAACTGACTTGCCCACTGTGAACCAGACGATGGAGTTCAATTGGGATTTCCCTGGAATGAAACAATATTCAAACAATCTTTCAACTCAGAAATCATTTGCATTTATATAGAAAAATAGTGATGTCAAAGTCCACTGGTGAACAGTCACTTTCCTCATAGTTGTAACTACTACCCAGGAACAACCAAACCACTAAAAATGCAAAAAGGGTTGCTTTAAGTGGCAACACGGGATAGGATATATCCATTTTAAGCAGATAATAATAAAACAAGAGCTCCGTTATGGCAATTTAGTTAAAAGTTGTTGTCTTAACCAAAGTAAAACAATTGGCTTCATATAAAGCTGCATAACAGCATTTTACAATTTCTTACCGCAGTCTACTACCTTTCCTATCCCAGTTATTCATCCCAATGATGTTGTCTTCCAATTAATAAAAAGAAAATGCTGCTCCCTCGTGTGCTCTGAAGCCTACTGCACTGTGGATGTTTAATAAAATTAAAAGGTGCAGAGAGTCTACTGTTTTCAGTCAAGAGAGTCTGATAAGAGAGTCAAGATAAGAGGATCACCATGGGCACACAGCAATAAAAATATATTTTTTTATTGCTGTGTGCCCGAAATTTCCTTTCCTGTCCCAGTTATTAAGCCCAATTATGTTGTCTTGCAATTAATAAAAAGTAAATGCTGTTCCCATGCTCCCTTAGGTGCTCTAAAGCCTACTGCACTGTGGATGTTTAATATAATTAAAAGCCTGCAGAGAGCCTGCTCTTTTCAGTCAGAGAGACCTGATAAGAGAGTCAAGATAAGAGGATCACCATAGAATACCCATAACAAAGAAGAAAATGCATACAGTATGTAATGAAAAAATATGGCCAAATATGGCCTCTCTCAGATATATGGGAGTGGCTATATACAGGTGAAACTCGAATAATTAGAATATCGTGCAAAAGTAATTGCAGTAAGTGCTGCAAAAGGGGCCCAAACCAAGTACTGAGTACATATGCATGCTTGTACTTTTCAGAGGTCCGATATTGTTCTATGTACAATCCTTGTTTTATTGATTGCATGTAATAATCTACTTTTTTGAGGTTGTGGATTTGGGGTTCTTGGGGTTTTCATGAAATGTGTAATGAAATCACATATCCCTGTGTGGCTTTAGCAGCAAAAGCTGCTATTTAAATAAGTATGATGTTCTTGGAAGTTGCAGCTTCACTTTAAAAGGTATACTTAGGTCAAACATATTGCATTGAAAACATGACTATCATGAAAAATGTTATAACTGAATTAGCATTAAGTAAAGGGGACCGAACTCTCCTGAAAAATACTGACACCAGCCACGTGTGAGTATGTCATGGGAGTAAACAAATTGGAGCTCATTACACGCCAAGACTGCTACTCTCCGTCGGAACATTGTCTCCCCTTGCATCCTGCATATATTTGTCTCACTGCAGTGGGTTGGACCTGTAGGGCACAGTCGACTTCCTGCTACCTATTCCTACATTCAATCTGCAATTGGTGGTATGAAGATCAGATGAGCAACTTTACTTGTGTACAACATTGGAAACTTTGGTAAAATATTCTGTAATAACAATACTTGTGGATTACCTGCAAGATCTTCATTACTGGAATATCATTACGATTTTTTCTGGGTAAGACTTTTCTGATGCTAATATTATTTTTGTTAACTGGTTCTGGCAATGTATTTCTCTTTGCATGGCTTGTATATAATACATTTTAGATTTTTTTTATATTGGACCCGCTAAAATTAGGATATATATTCTTACTAACTAGGGCTGTGCTGCCCTTTTGGCAATCAGGAAAACTGGTTAATTAAAAGGGGTACCCCGATGCAAATAGCCCCCCTGACCACAGAACCCCACAACCAACGGGTCAAAGCTTGTAGGGAAGAGGCACTCGGACAAGGTGCTTTTCCAGTGGGGACCCTCCCAATGCCGAGGGCATGTGGCCTGGTATGATGCAGAGGAAAGGGAGGGGGGTTTGTGCTCGCTCGTCCCTGTCCCCTTTTCCTGCCCTGTCTGTGCTCGGAACATGGGTCTGGGAGAAATTTTAAGGGGGACCCGTTTTTTCCCCTTGTTGTTTGGGGGTGTGGTTCTCCCTTAAAGTTCCTAACATGCCTGAAGGGCATGGTATTAGTTTTGGGAGGAACTCCACGCACTTTTTTTTTTATTTTTAACTTGGGGGTTTGGCATGGATCGGGAGGGGGACCACACGCTGTTTTTTAAAAAATTTTTGTTTGTTTAAATTTCTATCATTATTTTTTTGCGGCAGGACATTTTCCAAACGCCTCCCTAACGCCTTGCCTTGTTAACGCTATAGGGGCATTAATGAGCATTGATCGCACGGTAAATTCTTAACGCACATGTGAAAGAGCTCTAACTTTACTTGTAGAAAGGAGTTGTACTTTATACATCCAAGTATCTATATGCAACATAAAAGTATATTACCCTTTCTTAATGGATTCCAGAAACTGGGCGTTCACTGGATCTGCATAAGATCTTAGCTCTCCATCATCTAAACTGAACCCATTACTCCAGAGCTTGAGCAATATTTCAACCTGCCAAAAACAAAACTGAATAAATTCACCAATGTCATTTAAGGCATACCAATTAAGCATGTGGTAAGATATAGCAACAGGCACATGCGCTGTAGATTAACTGTATATAAAACACAGTACAGTATGCTGGAAACACCTTTCTGTACCATACAGAAGAAAAGAAGTAAAATACTGAGTTATGCAGCTTTGTATTTACTTTCGTGGATTTCTGGACTTTTGCTGTTAGCTTCAGCAGAACTATAATAAAGGTCATGGACAATCAGTAGCACTGGCATCAGAAGAGATAGGGATTACCGATGAGGTGGCACGGACAGAGATAAATGCCCTTGAAATGGTCAGTCAGCCTTGACACGACAATCAGTGACGCAGTTGAAGATAACAGTTATATGTAGTGGGTATAACTAAAGAGTCTCAAGGTAAAACATGATGACACAGACTCTGCACCACAATAATCAGAAAATGTCACAATAAAACATAAAGTAGCTTGTGATAAAGCCCAAGGTCACGCTTTTCACAAGTTCAACCTTTAGTATATTTCAGCTGTGCCTTTTTAACTAAGCCATATCTAAACTTTTTATATAATGCAGCTTACCAGGTGGTTGCATTCGTTTCTTTTTATACTTTTTTCCCCTTATTTTCACCTGGTGATCTAGCAGTAAGTCTGTTATTTTATTTTTATTAACTGTAGAACCAGCACACAATGATCTTCCAAAGAAAATCCAACTTTATTCCACATGCATCCATACATAAAACCTCTGACGCGTTTCTGCCTTACTCAGCCTTAGTCAAGTGTCAGTTGGAGGGTTAAGACAAAAGGGGGGAATTGATCAAAACTGCAGCATTGGCCCATGGCAACCAATCAGCTTCTATCTTCATTTTGTTCAGCTAAGCTTTGAACATGAAGGATAGAAGCTGATTGGTTGCCATATGCAACTGCTCCAGATTCTGTCTGCTTCGGTTTTTCAAACTATTTAACACTGACTGGGTTGTTTACAATGGTTGGCTGTATTCATTCATGTAAAACCTCTTTTACAAAAAGGAAAAAATAAAACTGTTGCTGTAACAGCTCAAAAAGTGTTAATTGGAGTTTGGCTATAAATTGTTAGTCAATAGAGTGGAGCCAGCCTAAGACAGGAAGTGTGTTACTGGCCAGATCACCAGGTAAAAATAAAGAAAAAATGCTCCCCAAAAAGAAAACTATTGCACCACATTCAGGATTGATAAGCTGCAATATATGACAAATATTGCTTTTGGGTTTAGATACACTTTCATATGGCTACTTTCTACAGTCTGATGGTTTACTGTTTCCTGCCAACACAGGTGGAATACTTGCCATGGCTAGAAGTACATAGAGGAAGCATAAGAAGCATAAGAAGATATAAATGGTGGTCGGAATAGTGGCTGGAAGAATTAAAAGAAATAGGGCTGCATGTGGTCTCTGCTCCACATTTTCATACTGCAGCTGGCAAGGTCCATATTCAGAACCTCATCAAATCTACTATAAACACATCTTAATAATGATAAAGTATTTATTTTGCACTAACCTTAACATGATAGGTTTGCTTGAATTCACCAGTAAATATGAGCAAGTTAAAGTGACACTAAACACAAGAGAGTTACATCTCAAAAATGTATTCAAGTACCTTGAAGGAGAACTATGAGGTTAGTGATTTCCACTCATCCTCATAATTAGAGCCGACCTGTGACCTGGGCAATCGCCCACCATATACTGAGATTTGGGTCACCGGAGAAGGTCAGTATATGTCCTCCTGTGACCCTAAAGAGAACTATGGGGAAAAACACTTACACCATAGTTTTCTTTTAACTATTAACAAAAATGTATCTTATTTGTGTGTCACTGGGCTGTAGATGCTCAAATCATCTATGAATTGGTGCTGACACTGTCCTTCCTTCTGGAGGGTGGCTACTTTTGTTCCCCATGGTCCGTGTGTGTGTTGTAAAGTAGCCACCGCTCCCAGCTCACTCCCGTGATGGACTACAATCTCACACGTAGTTTACTAATTGTTATTGAAATTAAAGTCCATCACGGGAATGAGCTTGGAGCGGTGGTTACTTTACAACACACACAGGGACCATGGGGAACAAAAGTAGCCACCCTCCAGAAGGAAGGACAGTGTCAGCACCAATTCAGAAATGATTTCAGGATCTACAGCTGAGTGATACACAAATAAGTTACATATTTTTAATACTTAAGATACCGTATTTGCCGGCGTATAAGACAACTCGGCGTACAAGACGACTCGGCGTACAAGACGACCCCCTACTTTTTGTGTTAAAATATAGGTTTTGGGCTACACTCGGGATTACAGTCTCTTACCTTGTCCACGATCCCCGCTGTGTCCTCAGTAATCCCTCCCAGATAACACAGGAAGGTCCTGGATCTTCCTGCAGACTACTCTGAATTAAGGTAACAGAGACTGGTTGAATTCCCACCCCAGGCTGTGGTAAAAGCAGCAACAAATTCATGTGAACCCTGTGCTGCTCTACTCTAAGCATGTTTCCTGTGTTTGACTGGCAGCACAGGTTCCTGATTAGCTACCAGGAATCAGCTCCTTTACACAATGTGAGTTCTGCTGCGTTTTTTAATGAATATATAAAACTGGATAATCCATGCTTTCATATTTTCATGACACTCTGATGTGAAAAAAAAAACAAACAGAAGAGATATAAAGGAAACTCTTACATCTGGTCCTCCAGGAAAAAGCTCATCATCACGTATATATTCAGACCGGTTTATGGCTGAATCGCCTAGTTTATAACCACCTCCAGTAAATGACTAGAAACACAAAAACATTACATGAAATCAATCGTTTAGAAAGTTACTGCACAGTTAGCTAGCATTAGGACTATATTAATTACAATTACTAAAACAGTCTTAAATAATCTGAAGAAAAAGAAGACATATTAATAAATCTCGTGCAGGTTGAAACAGGTTTTTTACTGAATTACATTATTTTTTTATTTGCGTTTTATATATAATTGTACCTTTATCCATTGTTTGATTGCTGTGCTGTGAGATAAATGAGCATGCTATTATATAAATTGCCCTGTATTTAGCTTTTATAATAGATGCTTCTGTCTAGAAAACGTTTTGTGAAATCTTTATAATCAAAAGACAATGGACAATCCAACTTCCCAGTGTGGTCTTGCACTTCTAGGCTTTACCCATATTATCTTGCCTCGCAACTAAGATACAGATGCATACCTCCTACTAGATATACGTCCTACTCGATACCGAGTATTGGGCGAGTACTTGTACTCGCCCAAATGCTCCGATACTTACCCCCAATACCGGAACTTCCGGTCAGAGGGAGATTTCCTCTGGCCAGCAGTGCTGCGAGGGAACATGCGGCCCGCCAATCAGGAAGCTGAGCAGCAGGTAATGACATGCCGCCCGGCTTCCTGATTGGCTATGAAGCTGGCTCTATGCTAGCGGAAGTACAGGTATCGGAACTCTGTATCAGCAAGTACCTAAATATAAATATCGGTACTCGATACCAAAAAAAAACAGTGTCGGTGCATCCCTAATACATATACACATTGCGCATGGGACGTACTTGGACATTCCAACATGACAATGATCCTACACACAAGGCCAAGTCGACCTGTCATTGGCTACAGCAGAATAAAGTGAAGGTTCTGGAGTGGCCATCTCAGTCTCCTGACCTCAATATCATTGAGCCACTCTGGGGAGATCTCAAACGTGTAGTTCATGCAAGACAGCGCAAGAATTTACAGGACCTGGAGGCTTTTTGCCAGGAAGAATGGGCTCATCCACACATACCACAAAAGACTTCAGGCTGTCATTGATGTTAAAGGGGGCAACACACCGTATCAAGAACTGGGGTATGTAAACTTTTGATCAGGGTAAATTGGGTAGTTTCTGTTGTCATTATGATTGGAAAAGAGTAAACACAGTTGATTGATAATAAATGGCTTCAGCCAAACACTACCCATGAGTGGCAAAAAGTAGAGTCTTCTAGCAGGTCCCAGCCAATGAATAACTGGACGGAGCCGACCGTGATGTCACAGCTGGCTCCACCCAGTCACCGTGGAGCTATATGTAACACATGATTAAATATGACCCTATTTCCCTGTTTTGTATGTCTAATGTTTAACTGCTTGCTTTTACATAAATAGATGGATGGTAGCCCTCCAAGGCATGGACGACATTTGAAAATGTCATTTTTTGATGTGCGTTTGCGCGTCCTGTCTATTGGACAATGCAGATCACACAATTAGGGTACAGAGTCAATTGGAGGGGCTCTGCAGCAAGTGATCTCTTTGACCAATCAATGCATCCCACAGCTGGCTCTCAGCCGAGTTTGCCGATTGCCACAATCTAGTACCAGATGGCAATGGTAAATAAGTGCCATTGTTATGCAGAACCAGAGACATCCAGTACCAGTACTCATTCACCCCTCTCTACTACAAGTTAGCTCTGTCCCGTCTCTGATCTGACCTGTATATTAAGCTTCCTTATCCTGCACATTACCCATTCACCTCCACCTCTCTCTGTGTAATACCTGTACATTTTATGTATCTAGTGCACTATTACCAAGCTCCATGTTTGAACCCCTCAATACTGGCATGTTTCTTCATTTACCAAAAATGTTGGCAAAAAAAAAAAAAAAATCAGATCACCTTGGAAGTTCTACTTTCCAAAAAGTTGTCATTATGGGAATTTTCGTACTGTCCTGGCATTTTTATTTGCTGTGTTTTATAATAGACAGTAAGGGAAACTGTTTTTTCATTGTTTGGTCTTTATTTCCTTTATACAGTTAAATATTTTTTTTTTTAAATCCCATTGGTTATTAAATATTACCATCAGAAGCTAAAATTTATTTAGTTACAATGTCGCACGACAGAGTAATTGTTAGTCAAAGTAACACAGCAGTGAAAACTGGAAATTGGCCTCGACAGGAAGGGGGTATAACATGCTGGTCCTCACATGGTTAAATAAAAACCGTAGATCATGCAGAGATGCACTTACCTTAGCTTTAAAAACATTTTTTTCTGATGATTTGATGGCTTCTTCTGCAGTCATAGCTCCATGTTCTTTTGCTTCTTTAAAAAGCTCATTCACAATTTTTCCAGGGGAATGGAGCCTGGAAATGCTATAAATCCTATTGATTAGCGACAGCTTACATGAATGTCAGAACAATGTACAATAGTTGTTTTCAATATAGAAACACTTTCCAAACACTCTTGGTGTGCTTCCACTACCATTCAAATGAACAGAGATCAAGTACCTACTAATCTACCACCCCTACCACAATTTCTACCTGATCCTTTTCTACTTTTTGCTTTGTGGAGACACATGGAGGACACTAAAAAACATACCCTACAGACCGTACAGTAAAAACGGTTGCACGCCTTCCATACACCTTGCAATTATCGTACGATCGCGGGATTTCACCTAATAGCAAGGTGTATGGGCACCTTTAGAGACATAACTCTTCCCATCTTCCCCTTGATCTCTTCTGCACTAAGCCTTGCCCTTCTGGTGCTAATCCCTGCCATCCAGCTGTAAAATGGAAGGCATCATTGGTTAGCAGAGGCACTGGCATTTGGTAGTTGAACAGCGGATAAGCACTGATAAGGCGGCCTCATTAAAAAAATGGACAAAAGTCCAGTCCATGACTGCACAATAGAGGTCTCACCTCAAACCTTATCAGGCTTATTAAATTACTTAAAGAGCAATATCCAACATGTAGAAACCCACAGTCACCTACCCATCTTGTACTATTCTACAGCAAAGTGAAATGTCATTGCTTGCTATGGACTGATGTGCACCAAAACCTTTTTCAGAATGCAAAAGAAATATGCGATACAATAACCAGCCAAGTACTGGCTTTTATGCTCAACGTTTCAAAAGTGTAAACTTTTACAAGGTTAGAAAAAATATGATGGTTCTAACCCTTTAGACCTGAATTTATGGACCCTAAATCTGTTTGTGATATAATTGAGCAGATGTAGACAGTGAGGGGAATTTATCAAAACTGGAGAAAACAAAATGTGGAGCAGCTGTGCATGGCAGCCAATCAGCTTCTCTCTTCAGTTTCTAAAACTGAGATTTCAAAATAAAAAGAAAGAAGCTGATTGTTTGCCATGCACAGCTGCTCCAGATTTTGTTTGCTCAATTCCCCTCAAAGTGTTTCTCCTGATCACAGTGCCAACTGTAAAAAATGAGATGCCATCTACCTTTCTTCATGATCTTCTGGGTGAGGTTCTAACAAAGAATCAGGTCCGTCAGACTCTGACAGTTGGTCTCTGGACTGATCCTCACAGAGACGTTCCAAAGCCAGCTAAATAAAGATAGAGTAGAACATGCATTATCAAGAGAACTCAGCGAGCACGAGATCAGATAATCATGTGAGAGGTGTGGCTCTATCACACATTGTAACATCACAACTTACCTGACTACAATGTACCACATGATGCAAAAAGTCTAAAAGGTGCCCATACACCTTACGATTATCGGACAAAACTTTTCGTCCGATGATCGAATACTCGTACGATTTTCGTACGACAGCCCCATCTTGCCCCGATGATCGCAAGATTAATTTAGCCGTAATTAACAAAAAGCACCTGGACGAAATTAGGTAATTGATTTGCCGTATTTTCATTAGCGTAAGCACAGTGCAGATCGTACGACTTTTGACGGACGGAAACGCCAGCAACCTTACGAAAATCGTACGCTCTAGCAAAGTTTTCAAACATGCTTGACTGTCAAAAGTCGTACGATTGTACAGTAATGTCGGTCGGACACTGCAATGCAGACATACGATTATCGAAAGAAAAGTCGATTGAAAATCGTCCGATAATCGTAAGGTGTATGGGCACCTTTAGGCAGGGGTCTGAAACTCAATTTAGTCGGGGGCCACTGGACACATTTTTTAGTCCCGTGGGGGCTGCTACTATATACGGTACCAGTGTTAATGTCTGCATATGTTACAAGCGGCAACTGTCACCCATTCAAATTAATGATCGGGTGACAGCTGCTGCATGTAAACGCCTGCACAGCGCATGTAATCATATGTGAAAGGAATCTGTCCGTATCCCTGGATACACAAAGAGCTTACAATCTAAAGTCCCTATATCACATGCATACATACAGAGCCAATTTAGACAGGAGCCAATTAACCTACCAGTATATCTTTGGAGCTGATTGTCCAACAGCTCTCCTCCCTGCACCGCCCCACTTCTGACTTTGCCCTGTGACTGCTCTCTCCTCCCCGCTGGGTGAAGGCAGGTGGATCGGCTCTGTGTCCCCTCTGATCCCCGCTGCCTCTGCCAATTCAGGTGGGGGAGAGCAGCGGGGATGGGACACAGACAGCAGCATACAGTGGGCTCCCAGTGGGGAGGAGAGAGCTGCAGAGCCGATCCTGTGGCGGCAGAGGGCGGTATTTGGGGGAGCTCTCCTCACCGCTAATCATCGGCTGTAATGGTCTGTGTCCCCTCCGATCCTTGCTGGCAGCAGCAGGGATCGGAGGGGGCACAGAACCAATGAAGCACCGGCTCCCAGCGCGGAAGAGAGAAGCAGGGGATCCACACCAACTAATAATGAGAACAATTGTTGACAACAATTCTCATTATCGATTAAATCGATTAGTTGATTCAGCCCTACCAAGGCTGAGCAGATAGTTTATAAAATGATTCCCTTACTATTCTCCAAGGACATGTGATTTTTAGGGAAGTTCACACAATTTAATAAAGGATACATTCAGTTTAATTTCAGTGGAAGCATATTTCAAGTCATCATTGCCTTTCACATTTTTACAAGACTGCTCTCTCATGTTTTTTGTTAGAGACATCTGTGAGTTTGGCCAGTAGAGAGAACTTTACTTGCTCAGTGCAAATACTCCCTCCCTTAAAGCGACATTAAACCTGCAGAGTTTTTTCATTTTTTTTATTAATGAGGGCCAGAAAAAAATGTTCGTTTGTTGTTTAGTTTTTTCAATGTCCTCATTCTCAAGTGGTATCCAGACTGCTAGGCTCCCCTCTGTATTGGTGCCTCCATCAAGTAGCTAACTGCTGTGGAGGCACCCGTATGTGCACGGTCATGGCCATGCCCTCACCCTGCAGTCACAGCTTGACTGATGGCAGAAGGAGCCTATGACCCCTCTGCCCTCAGTACCCTTCCCTGCAACCAGGAAGTTCGGGGAAACCCATGTAGCTTCCCGGTCGCGGCGGAGGAGACGAGCAGCTGCAGGTAAGTGTGGTGGGGACGAATGCATTAACCCTTTCGCTGCCAAGGACGTACTACAAGCGAAAGGGTTAAGGCAAAAAACACCCAGCCTTTATTACTACTTTAAGTGCTGTTGACATAAGGCATCAGCCATATTGGGAGGGCTTTGTTTCTAATAAGTCCGGCAATACACACACAAGCATTGTGAGAAGTTAGCCTAGAGCTACACTTGTGGGTAAAGGGTACGTAAAACCTAGCAATAAACGTCTCTTGTTCAGTCCCTGTTGGTCTATTAAATATACTATTGGAAGTGTTTTGTTATATCTGTTTAACCACTTGAGATCCAGAGGATGTTTCTAAACATCCTGGAACTGAAGGGGTTAAAACAAGCTCGCGGATGCAAAAGTTACCATTTTGTTCAGTTGACTCCTGGGTATCCAGTAAAAGTGATTAATAGGAGTGCTTCCCTGGACTATGTAACATGCTGAATTATTTGTCAGTGCCATATTATAAGAGTTCTGTCAGTAAATGTATTTGGTGGTATACAGGACTGCTATTATCGGCACATTCATACATGCAGAGCGTGCTTCTTTTCCCAGGAATTCCTAAAGCTGGCCATTTACTGTACAATCTCCTTTAGGCCTCATTCACATAGGGTAGAATGGGGCCGTACAGATCCATTCTCGGGAAAGACAGGTGCTGCGTGTGAATGTACGCCACAGCCTATTCTTCCCTATGGGAGGATGCAGCCGTACGTTGTCATACACTCATCCGAGCAGGTGTCCGTGCTCGGACGCACACAGGATCTATATTGTCTGCATCCAAGTACGAACACCCGCACCTACATGGATGTGCAGCTCAGGTGAGCGTATGGCCGTCTCCTCCCATAGGGAAGAACAAGCTTCTGCGTTAGGGTTGCCACCTTTTCTTCAAGCGAAACCCGAACACTCTAGCGATGCTCGGACAGTTTTTGGGGAGAATGAGTCGTGTCTTATTCATATGTAAATAGCACCAACCATTCATATGTAAATATTACCATTGAGACTATTTTCAGTGGGGGGCCCGAAGCCCCTATCTTAATTTTGGTTGCCCCTGTCTCCGGGTTCCTGCTGCCATGAATCCCGGACACAGCTTTCAAAACCCGGACTGTTCGCGTGAATCCTGGACAGGTTGCAACCCTATGCTGCGTACAATCACACGCAGCACCTGTCCTTCCCGGGGAACTGCCCAATTCGGCTATGCACGTCGTGTGGATCTGTACGGCCCAACTCTACCCTATGTGAATGAGGCCTTAGAGTTACCAAAACTATGTCATATGACGACACACCTTGACAAAGCCATTTAATTTGTATCCAGTCAGGCAGACCCTTGCATTACTTAGTTGATGGTAGATCTTCAGGAGATTGTACAATCAGATTGTATAGTGTACAAGCTTTGGCGTGAGACTTTCGGTCCAATTCCCAACCTTGTGTTTGAGGGCTTATGCATACGGCCACCTTTATTTTCAAATTAAATACGGGAGCATTTCCGTCCCCAGGTAGCAATAGGTGCTGTATACAGCATTCCATAGAAGTCAATGGCTGTACATGGGCATACGCTGCACCTGTGTATACACACACATGCTTACAGGCGCGGAAGCAAAAACAAACGCAGACTGTCTGCATACATGTGTTTATGCCAGTCCAGTGTATACCAGCATACAGCCATTGACTTTTATTGGAGGCTGTACCCAGCACCTGTGGTAGATATACTCTGCAATGTAAACAGTAGGGTGCCAGGTGCCTGTGTGGAAGAACCCTAACATAAGCATTACACTGTAATGTGCCCGCCCACGTATGATTTGCTGCTTAATTCGAGAAATACGTGTATGGGGTTCTGAAGGCCAGTACATTCAGTTTTGCACGGGCCTCCCCTCAGGTGACATCAATAACCTAATACACCAATACACACACCTGGATGTCCAGCACGGACGGTCTGAGCGGAGGCCCCGCCCCCTCTCCTGTCTCCTCCCTCATACTTTCATGTCCGCCGTCACCTCCTTCCGTATCTCCTGTTTGATTTTCCCCCCCGCCGAGCTCCTTCTCTCTCTCCTCCATGTTTAATGTAAAGTGCTACGGGCAACCAGGCCAGCTCGTCTCTCGTCTCCGCCGCTTACGTCACGGGCCGGCCTCATCACCCCCGACATGCCTGTCACCAGCCAGCGCTGAGCTTGTCGCCATGGCAACCCTGCATGCCGCGCAGACTCGCTGGGATGTTCCCGTATTGTGTGTGGGCTTCGAGTGACGTCATTCGTCCCGTGTGACGCTCACACAGCAAAGCTCTATTATGAGAGTTCAGCTCTTAGGCCTCATTAGCTTCTCTAAATGCAGGAGAAGATATCTTGAAATTGTAAACAACGTTTATGCCTCCCAGGCATTTTTTTCTGCACATATATGCTTAAGACTAACAGGGTTATTCACTAAAGGGTGAAGAGTTTGGAGAAGTAAACAATCTAGGACAACAGCTGATTTGGAAGAATTCTCCAATTCAGTTCACCTTCCAGTTCAGCTATCAATAAAGGCATTTTGTGAAGAAGATGGTGTGCTGGTGACTCTGCCAGTTGCTTCAGTACCCGCGTAAGAATTAAAAGGGATGCATCAGTCAGGTGTGCTATGGGATACCTATAATACATTTCGGCAATGTGCACGGGAACATGTGCATTCCTGCAAAGCCATAATGTGTGTGGGGCCTTAGGACCAGTTCATACCAGATGTGTTTGAATGCATTAATTAATGGATTCCAAATGCATAGATGGTAAAAATGAATGACTTGCAGTGAGTGTAGTGCACAGCATTGCCTTGTGTTGATGTGCGTTTGGAAAAAAGATAGAGTAGGCTGCATTTCCACAACACACATGAACACTTGTATTTAAAGAACAATTAAACCCTTGCGTGTTTTTACATATATGTACTGATAGCAAGCAGTAGATATAAGCAAAAACATTAAAAAAAAGTTAACAAAAAGGTTAAAAAGTACATGTGTTTCTGCTGCACACTCCCGTCGGAGATTCTCAGACGGCCGCAAAGGATCATGGGGCGCAGTAGAGATCTTCGACCGGGAGAAGAGGAGAGACACAGTGTAAGTCAATGCACGCAGCACGCTCCTGCACAGACTCCGTGGGACATAGAAGACACAGCAGTCAGCGCTGGATCAGGGACCAGCGCTGGCGGGACTCCTGAAAACGAATGGAAAGAAGATGATTGGATCAAGAGGCATCATTTAAGGTAAGTCCTTAAAGCAGCATGGGAGACATGCATTGTTGACTTTAACCTCACTGTAAAGACTTCAAAACTGCTGCAGCCGTGATCTTGGTGTCGTCTTTTTCAGCAGGCGATGTTTGTTATTACAAGTGATCTGAGTGGCTAATGTGCTTCCCCGCACACCTCTGGGGGGCCCAGGACCACAGCAAACAGTGTCAGGACGGAGAGCAGGAGCAGATCGAGGAATGTCTGTTCCCCGATATGCTCTGTGATCAATGAAGCATTGAGGGCAGCGCTTTCTGCTTCAGAGCTGCCAGAAGTCAGCTGAAGTGCCAGTTACACAGGTGATCAAGCAAATTCCTGTGCTTGATGGTCTGTATTGGAGGGCAGGGGAGACATCAGGGGTATAATAGACCCCAGATGTCTACATCAAGATAATCTGCCACCTCCAAATGCTAGCAAATAGGAGTTTATTATCCCCTTTTTGATAGCAATAAATTCAAGTTTAAAAAAAAAACTTAAAAAGTAAAATAAATGAATATAAAAAAAAATAAAACCAACCCCGCTGCCCCCGCCATGTGCATGCAAAAAAACACGTGTGCGTACCGCATGCACATGTATGTAAACAATGATTTTGCCACACATGTTAGGTATCACTATAAACATCGGAGTGAGAGCAATAATTTTAGGTCCACAATTCACAGTTAACTCTAAACTGGTGAGCAGTAAAGGCTTTTAAAGTGCCACATAGTTACATAGTATTTGAGGTTGAATAAAGACATTAGTCCATCAAGTCCAACCTATTAGGATCTCATTCTAGGAGTACCTGTACCCCTGTATATTACGGTCCCTTAAGAAATCGTCCAAAAGTTTCTTGAACAATTCCACATTCTTTGCTGAAATCACTGTCTGCGGCAGTGAGTTCCAGACCCTAACTGATCTTACTGTGAAGAACCCCCTTCGCCCCTTGTGCTGGAATTTTTTTTCCACCAATTTTAGGTGGTGGCCTCTAGTTTTTGTAATGGAGTTAATTTTAAACAGTTTATCGCTAATGTTGCTGCCACCATTGAACATTTTGTACATGGAGATCATATCCCCCCTTAATCTCCTCACCTCCAATGTGAACATGTTTAAATTTAGTAGCCTTGTCTCGTAGCTCTGGTCCTCCATACCCCTAATTAGTTTGGTTGCCCTCCGCTGGACTTTTTCCAACTCAAGGACATCTTTTCTTAGTACTGGTGACCAGAACTGGAC
>NW_017307000.1:726543-732949 GCF_000935625.1 Nanorana parkeri
TTGTACATGGAGATCATATCCCCCCTTAATCTCCTCACCTCCAATGTGAACATGTTTAAATTTAGTAGCCTTGTCTCGTAGCTCTGGTCCTCCATACCCCTAATTAGTTTGGTTGCCCTCCGCTGGACTTTTTCCAACTCAAGGACATCTTTTCTTAGTACTGGTGACCAGAACTGGACCGCGTACTCCAGATGAGGTCGAACCAATGATCTATAAAGTGGCAAAATTATAGACTTGTCCCTGCAATACATCCCCTTTTTAATACAGGACAAGACCCTGCTAGCTTTGTTTACAGCAGCCTGGCACTGCAAACTACCTTTCAGTTTGTGGTCTACAATGACCCCCAAATCCTTCTCCATTTCTGACTTCCCCAGCGGCATACCCATAATTGTATAACCCATTTGTTTATTTTTAATTCCAAAGTGCATTACTACCTGTGGACAATTTTGAGAACCATAGTTTTTCACCATCGCACGGCCGCACACAATTGTTATGCGTGACATGTTTGGTATCTATTTACTCAACGTGACCCCCATCTTTTATCTTTTACCAAAAAAGTGGGTATCAAATTGGGTTTGTATGCACTAAAATTCAATTCAAGGTTTTTTTCCTAAAAATATTGATTTGATAAACATTTGCACAAATATCGTACAACATAAAAAGAAAAAAAAGGCAGCTATCTTTTTTTTTTTTATTCTAAAGGGCCTTTTCTTTTAGAAAATATTTAGCTTTGGGTGCAAATATAAAAATAAAACTGCTCAGGTACTAAGGTGGTTAAATGAAAAATAAAAGAATGAACACGCATAGCAGAGATGAACAAAAACATGAACCCTCAATTTCTAAGTGCCAGGGCCATGGCTTGACAGATAGGTGAATGTGCATGTCTGGAGAAGAAAGGCTCACGTGAGGGTATGGGCTCTTGTTTTGGAACAATCGGTTAATTCTTTGTAAAGCTTAGAGAAACATCGACACGAGATGATTCTTTAATAAATTGTCTGAACTTTCTCTGCCTATCCCCAAATTTCTTACTAAGTCATGTTATGATAACCTGCAAATTAGTAAGTAATGTTGAATTAAGAAGAGTCATGACATAGAATTGGCATAGAAATAAGGAGATCATTTCCCGGCATTTTCAGACTGTTAGACTGTTAGAATATGGCTCCAAGGCCCAGTCACACCATCAAAAATGCGTTCCAGGGTGTTCGGCCTCTGGAACGCAATCCAGCCAGCTCACTTTGTTTTGGGGCGTGGCGGTGCATTGAATTCAATGGCACCACATTAGTGCCTGCGTTCTGGTCCAGTGCGATCTGCAAAAACATAGTGTTTGCAGCATTTTTTGCAGATCGCACTGCACCAGAAGGCTGGGGGCGTGGCTGCGGTGCCATTGAGTTCAATGCACCACCACGCCCCCTCCCGCCCTAAAACAAAGTGAGGCAGCTGGGTTGCGTTCCTGTGCTTTCCCGAGGCCAAACGCACTCTTGATGGTGTGACAGGGCCCTCAATCAGATAATTAAATAATTCTATTTTATGAATGAAGCTTTTCTGAATTACTGGGTTTTAGGTGAATGTGTGAAAATTTCCCAAGAGGACATGTACTTCTTCTTTCCCTTGGCTAAGTGAAATGGGGTTCAAGAAGAATATTAAGCCTTTCAGAGTGGAACCTATTATATATAGATATTCTAAAAAAGGCTTCAACCTGGCACTAGGCGGTAAAAACAAAAGGGGCGCCTTTCCTGGTGCAGGTCAAATTTATTCCAATGTGCAAGTTAACGTCACTTGCACACTGGAACCCTTCAGTGGATGTCCATCTGCTCGCCAGTAAACCTTTCATGGCTGTTTTTTACCTATGTTTGTGAGTACCTTTCTCCTTTTACTTAAACATTGGAATAAATTTGACCTGCACCAGGAAAGGCGCCCCTTTTGTTTTTACCTCCTAGATCTCACAGCATTCCCAGCTTCTTTGGGGCAGCATCCAGCAGTATGCTAGGATTTCCAACTGATGAGTGATTGTTTGCGGCGCTTCACTGCTTTTACATTGTTCAACCTGGCACTGTTTGAGAAGCTCCTTGGTATATTAACACATATGTAAGTATAGTAAAATACCAGATACAAAAAGTCCATATTTGTTTTTCAAGCTCAGGAAGCAACACTATTCTACAATAGACGAATTTGCACTATACTTTAGGCAGTGGTGTCACAATAGGGGAGGGGCAGCACCAAGTGACACAATCAGAGGGGGTGACACCAAAATAACTGACAGTCATTTGGTGTCACCCCCTCCGAAAAGTCAGGTGCTCTTTCATGGACCTAGAACCCCACAGCGGCACGGACACAGCAGCCTAGCTTATCCTACCGGATGAATGTCCCCTCCTCTTTCTGCCAGCATCCATCACCGAGATGGCCACCAGCCATTAAGCGTGTGTGACATCATTACGTGCGTGCACCATGATGCAATGCGCGTGCGGAATTCGCGTGACGTTCCAGTGGGTGACACCCAGCCTGGGGACGTATCTGACTTTAAAGTTCGATCTTTTAACTCTGCTATCTAATATATCTATATATTTATGTGTTCCCATTCACACAGCATAACGAAAAATAATAATGAAAAAATCCTTACCATGTTAGATGTTTTGTTGCAGCAGGCAATATGGCTGAATTAGGACTGAAAATTGAGAATTGTGTTTCTCTCAATAAGTTCAATAACATAAAATAGAGAAGCCAAGGTTGTAATCCCTTGACCCCTCACACCTTGCAGCCCCTCCCAACATTACAAAAAATGAGAAGTAAGTAGAAAGTTTAACCCCTTGGAATCCAGGAAACCCTAACCCAAGTAAAAGCAATTTAAAGGAGAACTATGGGGTTAAGGCTTTTCCCCATAGTTCTCCTTAGGGTAACCGGAGGACACAAACTAGTGTCCTCCCATCACCCTAGGCTCAGTATACCGCGAGCTACTGCTCGCGGTATACTAAGACGCTGAAGCGGATCTTCTCCCTACTGGTAGCTGCTTTCTGTCCTCTCTGAAACAGCATATTGTCCAGCGGGGTGACGGAAACTGTCACAGGAGGCTGAGCGGTGACCTACTCAGCCCTCAGCCTCCTGTGACAGATCACGAGAGCAGGGTGTGGGCAGTGACAGCTGTGAGCGCTGTCACAGGAGGCTGAGCTCTCCTCCAGCACCACCCAGCCTCCTGTGACAGATCACAAGAGCTGTGTGGGGGCAGTGACAGCTGTCATTGCTGTCACAGGTGGCTGAGCTCTCCTCCCGTACTGCCGGCTCGGCCTCCAGTGACAGCAAGTCAGGATGGAGAGCGGGTACAAGCAGTCAGTGATTAGTGATCGCTGAATGTTTGTAAATAATTGAGAACATAGTATGTTTACTGTGTCCTCAATCATGAATGATCAGGAAGTGCTCTACATCACTTCCTGTTCACATTCATGATTGTGGACATGGTAAACATACTATCTCCACAGTGTTTGAATGGACAGGAGCACTCAGTATAGAGGTTTCCTGTTCATTCCTAACAGGGGCTGCAGAAAAAGAGGTTGAATACCACTAAAAGAAAGCTCTATCTGTCCCCCCAAAAAATTAAATAAAATGAATTTCAGTACAGCGTTGCATGACAGAATAAATGTCAGTCAAAGTAATTCAGTATTGAATACTGAAAATGGCCTGGACAGGAAGGGGGTTTAACACCCCGGTCTTCAAGTGGTTAAGAAATAAAAACGGGGGGCGTGGCCGAGCAATGGAGCTGTGAAGACGTGTGGACTTTGAGCTCTGCTCCCGGCGGTAACTTTTCAGTTGACGATTTGCATCAGACTCGCTTCTTCAGCTCTAAAAGGAGTGCTCCAGCCGAGGCCTCCCCTGTCATGGGGCCAGTCGATCGTGAGGGCGCCCACGTGGCGCTGCGGGAGCTGGTAGCGGCTGGAGTGGACATGTCCCCTGCTAGGGGATTACTGGAGTGTATTGATTCTATCCTGCTCCACTGTCTCCCTTGACCTGCTTTTCCCTTCTCTTGTGTAACCTCTATTTCCCCCTCTTGACCTCACAGGGGATATGGTGAGTAACTATGAGCGGCTAGCACATAGGGATGAGCCAGTACAGTGTCTGATCCAGATAACTGTATAAAGCTAACTCATCATTATCTTGCTGGCCATTGTTTAGACAAGTGATGTTTGAGATGATGTACAACACCTACCCTTTTTTCCTTCAAGTGAGGTAATCTGTTCTTAATTTTTTGGGTACAATTGTACCATACTGTGTTGTGTGTTTACACTGCACTTCTTGTATGTCCATTTATTACTGGAAATGTAAAATAAAGATACAAAAATAAATAAAAACGGACTGCCCCCCAACTGGCTGCTATTTTCAATGGCCATACTTTCACTAACTGCTGCTGACAGGGTTGCAATTAAAGTGAATCTGTTGGTTTTTCTTTCAAGGATACATATTCTATGTATCATACTGTATATCTAAAGCCAAAACTTTTTTTATTTACTTTGGATATAATAGGGGAGGGTGTAAAACCATTGTAAGGTTTTTTGTTTTACTAGGGAGATTTCCCTTCATTTACTGTCCTGTAGATTCAAGCAGGAAGTGAGAGGATATCTTCTGAATTTGAGGAAAATCCCCCCTTGTCACAGGAACATGTGTACCCATTGGAAGATTTTCCATTTACTCCTGCCTGTCCAGGTGGCAATTCAAAATTTTTGATTTACCCTTACTTTTATTCCTGGTGGCCTTGCAGACCAGGACAGTTAAGCTTGGTTCACATTACCATGTTACGGGAACACACACATTCCTGTCAAATTCCCACAATTCAAGGCACCACACAGCACCACATGCTACTTGCGATGGTGCGATATGCTGCATTGCAGTGCACTACCAAAACAGAGGTGCAGGTCCGGTTTCTGGGCCATTGAAGTGCATCACCAGCCCATTCAGAATATACTTTTTTTTTTAAAAGCATGCGGTGGGTGCGCAAAAAACAAACATTATAGTGAACAAAAAAAGTGCAATAGGATGGTCCATCAAAGTGCAATGTCAAAGGGCCTAACCCTTTCCCTGATCCACCAGGGTGCAAAAACACATATAGAAAAAACCACGCAAAGTGAAGTGCACAGACAAAAGTGAGAAAAATAAATAGTGCCAATGTGCAAGACAAAGGCTAGGGGAACAGTTACAGGCATGACTCCCAGAGGCATGCTGGGATTTGTAATTAAAGCACAACTGGAGGGCCAGAGTTGCTCACCCCTGCCTTAGGGCCTGGTATAAAAATTTAAACATTTTCAATAGTCTTAGCCATAAGCCCATTCAGAAAAGACTGCCTAACAAAGCAGTGTTAAAGTTCCTGCGTAACCGCAAGGTACCCAGTGGTTGTGTGGAAACCTAGCCTTAAGGTGCCCATACACCTTACAACCATCGCAAGACTTTGTATGGTTGTAAGGTAATTAAAAAAACGTACGATCTGCCCATCTTGGACAGGCAGATCGTACTTGCGATCATCGCAAGCTCGCCCCCCTGAGGGGCGGGCTTCCAATGACTGCAATGCTGAATGGGCAGTGTGCGCTTGCGCACACCGGCACGTTCGGCATTTGTCTCCCGAGAACGGCACTAACCCGCCGACAATTGTACAATTCTCGGCAGGTTTTCAAGCCTGCACGGGAGACATAAGACGTGCGACCATACAGTAGAAACGGTCGCACGCCTTCCATACAGCTTGCGATTATCGTACGATCGCGGGATTTCCCGCGATTACCGTACAATAATCGCAAGGTGTATGGGCACCTTTAGAGACGGTGAAGGGAATGTATCAAAACTGGAGCAGACAAAATCTGGAGCAGCTGTGCATGGCAAACATCCAAATCTGGAAAAAAAAAGTTTTGCCTATAGTTAAACTATAGTTAAACTTTAATTGATCAGCTTCCTAGATAGATGCCTCGGAAAAATTGATGAAAGGTGTCTGAGCCAACTGGAGAGCAGCCAATTAGTTTTAAATGTTCATTTTCTAAGCTATGTGGACAAAATGGAAGACGAAGGCTGATTGCTATGGGCAAACACACCAGGTGAGCTAGAACTTGCCTCTGACTTTTTATTAATTTCTCCTTTGTGTTGTGCCTTTTGTCCATTATCATTTCTCTTTCACTACCTTATTGAATGATCTCTAATGTGTTGTTCATTCATCTGTACACTATTAGTTTGGCAGCTGTATATTATTTCAGCAGAACAAAAAACAAACATTATAGTGAACAAAAAAAGTGCAATAGGATGGTCCATCAAAGTGCAATGTCAAAGGGCCTAACCCTTTCCCTGATCCACCAGGGTGCAAAAACACATATAGAAAAAACCACGCAAAGTGAAGTGCACAGACAAAAGTGAGCAAAATAAATAGTGCCAATGTGCAAGACAA
>NW_017307000.1:732965-793037 GCF_000935625.1 Nanorana parkeri
GGGGGGGGCAACTCTGGCCCTCCAGCTGTTGTGGAAATAAAAGTCCCATGAGGCACTGCAAGACTGACTGACAGTTACAGGCATGACTCCCAGAGGCATGCTGGGATTTGTAATTAAAGCACAACTGGAGGGCCAGAGTTGCTCACCCCTGCCTTAGGGCCTGGTATAAAAATTTAAACATTTTCAATAGTCTTAGCCATAAGCCCATTCAGAAAAGACTGCCTAACAAAGCAGTGTTAAAGTTCCTGCGTAACCGCAAGGTACCCAGTGGTTGTGTGGAAACCTAGCCTTAAGGTGCCCATACACCTTACAACCATCGCAAGACTTTGTATGGTTGTAAGGTAATTAAAAAAACGTACGATCTGCCCATCTTGGACAGGCAGATCGTACTTGCGATCATCGCAAGCTCGCCCCCCTGAGGGGCGGGCTTCCAATGACTGCAATGCTGAATGGGCAGTGTGCGCTTGCGCACACCGGCACGTTCGGCATTTGTCTCCCGAGAACGGCACTAACCCGCCGACAATTGTACAATTCTCGGCAGGTTTTCAAGCCTGCACGGGAGACATAAGACGTGCGACCATACAGTAGAAACGGTCGCACGCCTTCCATACAGCTTGCGATTATCGTACGATCGCGGGATTTCCCGCGATTACCGTACAATAATCGCAAGGTGTATGGGCACCTTTAGAGACGGTGAAGGGAATGTATCAAAACTGGAGCAGACAAAATCTGGAGCAGCTGTGCATGGCAAACATCCAAATCTGGAAAAAAAAAGTTTTGCCTATAGTTAAACTATAGTTAAACTTTAATTGATCAGCTTCCTAGATAGATGCCTCGGAAAAATTGATGAAAGGTGTCTGAGCCAACTGGAGAGCAGCCAATTAGTTTTAAATGTTCATTTTCTAAGCTATGTGGACAAAATGGAAGACGAAGGCTGATTGCTATGGGCAAACACACCAGGTGAGCTAGAACTTGCCTCTGACTTTTTATTAATTTCTCCTTTGTGTTGTGCCTTTTGTCCATTATCATTTCTCTTTCACTACCTTATTGAATGATCTCTAATGTGTTGTTCATTCATCTGTACACTATTAGTTTGGCAGCTGTATATTATTTCAGCAGACAAAATGTTTATAAAACTGCAGTGTAGTCTTGAAAACAATAGTGAGTATTTATACCGGGTACAGTATTGTGCAGGACATAGCCCAGTGTTATTACTGCTCCTTTACTGCCACCTAGTGGATATAATGGTGCACAGCACTGAAAAAGATTTCACTTTACATACGTTCTACTTTTGAAATAATAATCTAGTTTAAGGCAAAACATAATAATATAATTGGTTCATTATTAATTGTCAAGATCAAATCTCAATTATTCTTCTATGTCCTTAGTTGGATCTAAAGCCAACATATTTATTGAAACCATAGTCACACTTTATATATGGTCGGTATTTACTGTATATAGCTCCATGGTTTATGCAGTGCTTTTATATAGTGTACATTCACATCAGTTCCTGCCCTCAACATCAGTCTCTGCTCTCAAGGAGCTTACAATCTAAGCTTCCTGTCTTACATGCATACATACAGGAGCCAATTAGTCTACAAGCATGTTGTTGTGAGTACGAGTACCGATACTTTTCTTCAAGGCCCCATTCACATGTAGCGACTTACCTTTGCAGCGGCCGGGATAGCGGGACTTTCGGGGCGACGTTACAGCGACGATCCAGCAACGGCAGCGCGACCTTCTCCGTCGGGCTCCATAGAAAAAAGCAAAATTGTGCAAAATCCGCCTGAAAAAAGGGTCCTGTAGAAGCGACTTGCGACAGCGATGAGCGACGCGAGACATGGAGCTAAGACAGCTCCATTGAATATCATTAGCCGGTGACTTCTCGAAATATCGCGCGGCAAAAATGCGCAATATCGCGGCGGAAATCGCACGATATATCGCTACGTGTGAATGGGGCCTAAGTACTTGCTGATACCAAATACCAATACCTTTTTTTGTGTGTAATGTGACAGTTTTTCTAAAACAGTACATACTAATGGTTTTAGGACAGTGGTGGAGCGCCAGGGCCCAGACGCAGCTGCAACAGCTACAAGACTGGTAGCTCTGCCACTGACTCCAAGCTGTAGAGGGATTACAAATCCCTGCAATACATTATATAGCAATGCTGAAGACAACCAGCTATAGACGACTACAAATCCCAGCAATACATTTTACAGCAATGCAGAATAATATGAAGCTACATAGTCTGTGTTGCTCACCAGGGCTGTGTGCGGATTTCACCAGTGCTGCGTGCAAGGTCTCACCAGGGCTCTGTGCAGGGTCTCCCTAGAGCTGTGTAGGCGGGTGTGGGTTTTACCAGGGCTGTGCGGGCAGCGGGAAGGAGGAGGAGATGTGAGGCCAGACTGGCACTGTAAACAGCCGCCGCGAGGTCCCCAGCAGGCTGCCACGAGGTCCCCAGCAAGCGCAGGACCTTAAAGGAGCCGAAGCTATTTCGAAATGTAAAGAGACGGTATCGACGCTTACTATAGGGGCATTTTGCTGGTATCGATATCAGTGCATCCCTAGAGGAATCCAGAGTATCTGGAGAATACCACACTAACACAGGGAGAACATGGAAACTCCTTGCAGATAGTGTCCTGACCAGGATTTGAGCTGGGGACAGAAGTGCTAACCACTAAGCCACTGTGCTGCCCACATTAGTGATCTGTTGTGGTGCCTAGGTGCTTTACTGTTCATTGTAGTGACACAAACTGACACAATGCACAGGTGTAAATAGGGCCTGAAAGAATTCCAAGTGCTGCAGGCAATAGTACATTTGTCTGTAATGTACCTTAAGGGAAAAGGAACAAGAGGAATATATAGGCTGTCATTGCTGACCTCTGAAAATGCTTGTTGCCTATTATGTAGATGCAACTGCTTTAATAGTTTTTGAATCACTGACCCAGAACATGTATACGCATAAGGATATTTTTTCTGCATGATGATTCCGTGTTTGTGACTCAGAAGTAAGGACTCCTGTAGGCATCGGTGAATAAACTCTTGATGATTTCATGGATCCTGTCCTGGGGATAAGGATGCTTTGGCAGGTTAATATGCAGAGTTTTTACATGCTTCCATGTTTGTACACAAACTATAGTCAGTTGTTGCAGTATTCTGGATTTATAGCAATAGTAATGGCCCTAAAGCCCAAGAACCATAACGCTCTGGTAAGAATATCATAATAATTAAACATAGCTGTGGCCAGTTTACCATCAGGCTACCAGGATCAAATGATAAAAAACTATTCTAAAAACAGAAAAACAGCTTGGGTAGAGATCATGTGTTTCCACTTTTAGACATTTGATATGAGATTGTTGGACAGAACATCCCAATTTCTGTGTGATTATCATAAAGCTGACAGGCTTCTGCTTAGTCACACTCAGTACTGAATGTGGTACAATCAGAAAGGGAATTTTCACGGGAGGCCCAGAGGTTACTGAAAACTTATTTGTAAATTAGCGATTAATCCAGCAATTAGATATTTATTTACGAATTTGATATTTATGTTTTTCTTAATAACCTAGTGGTATGTTCACACAATACTGACATATTTAATTGCTATTTGATTCTGTAAACTGTACATTTGCTTAGATGGAAATGATATGGAGGTATTCAGATCATTATTCCTAATATTATATATATATAAATATATATATACACTAAGTGGGTAGATTATTATGACCACCCCATCGGTACTTCGTTGGGCCACCTTTTGCCTTCATTATTGCGGCGATTCTTCTTGGCATTGACTCCACGAGATGTTGAAAGGTGATGCGAGGAATCTGACACCATGCCTGATGAATAGCACTGTCCTGTTCTGTGAGATTTGATGGTTGTGGAACCAGCTGCCTGATGGCTCTTTCAACTTCGTCCCACAAATGCTCAATTGGATTGAGATCTGGTGATTGTGGGGGCCACCTAAGCAAGGTAAAGTCTCCCTCATGTTCTTGAAACCACTCCTGCACAATACGAGCACCGTGGCATGGCGCATTGTCTTGTTGGAAGAAGCCATCTCCATTGGGATACGCCATCAACATGATAGGATGAACTTGATCAGCAACGATACTTTGGTATGTTGTGCTATTCAGACGTTGTTCCACACGAATTAAAGGGCCCAAATCATGCCAGGAAAACATGCCCCAAACCATAACACTGCCCCCACCAGCTTGAGGGGTTGTACTTATGCATGTGGGGTGCATGCTTTCATGCTGTTTCCGCCAAATTCTCACTCTGCCATCTGCATGATGCAACTGGAAACGTGCTTCATCGGACCACATGACTTTTTTCCAATGCTCGACTGTCCTTGTGTTCCTGTGTGAATTGGAGACGTTTTATCTTGTTAACTGCAGACAGCAAAGGTGTTGGAACAGGGCTTCGGCTTCCATATCTCATACGATGAAGTGTACGGCGAACAGTGCGTTCAGAGATCATTTGAGAGGATCCCTGATTAAGATCTGCAGTAATTTGATGCACTGTTGCCCTTCTGTTGTCTTGTACCAGTCTTGCCACTCTCCGTTCTGCCCTAACATTGACTAGTCGCTGACGGCCACAATTCGCACGTTCAGACCCAGATTTTTGGCTGACAGTCCAGTCTTTAAACACTTTAACCACAGCTGCTCTTGAACATTTAACGAATTCTGGTGTTTTGCTGATACTCGCTCCATGACTCCGAGCGTCAACAATCATCCCACGTTCAAAGGCTGTTAAATCGCATTGTTTACCCATATCTTCAGAAAAAAATCACTTCTACTGTCGTGGTAAACTACCTGATCCCCTATTTATAATGGTCTGGCCCTCTAGCAACTTCAGCGCCAAATTATTGCTAATTTGCCTACAAATGTCTGGTGATCATAATAATCTGGCCACAGTGTATATATATATATATGAAAATTAGTCTATAAATTTTAATCCAAAAGTGGACTGCAAAGGTTAGGGTCACTAAGTATGATGCAAGACATCTCCTGCTGTGCTACTATATGCCCTGAAGCAATTGTTAGGATATGTGGAATTAAGGTGAGTTATCCTGAAATGAATTAGGTACCATCTCATGAGGACAAACTAGGCTGATTCCTGTGTTGCCATGTTTTGAAAGCACCCAGAGTCAGTAGTCCAGATTTCGACAAATACTCTAAAGGTTTAGAGACATTCCGGTCTCTATGCCATTTTGTGACATGATTATGCATCTTGAGGGACGAGAGGTAGTTCAGTTGAAAGTACGGTGCTGAAAAAAAGTTTGGGGAAACAGGGATTAGTGGAACACAACTGTTCAAAAAATGTGAGAAGAGTCAAGAAATCCTGTCCGGTGATGAAAGATTGTATTAAATAGTGGCTCTGGATGTATCTAAAAAATTACATCGAAGGAAGTTGAGACTTACTGTAGATACAGTAACTTTTCAGGAAATTACTTTGGAGCCACATAGAAAGTTAGAAGCTTAAGCATGTCCATGGGAAGGCCACCAAGCAAAAGCATTGGGATGTTCCAGAACTGGGGGAACATGGGGTGATTCATGAGGGCAGTAAGAGATGTGGGGGATATTAGAATACTAGAGAAATTAGCCGAATGGCAGATCTTCAGTGTTTTTAAATAGATTTGAGGGCATACATTGGGATTGGGATAGGGAGGGTTTGGAAAAAATCTAAGATTCATTTTGATGGCAAAAATGCAGCCTAGTCAGGAAATGGGAACATTTTACAAACTTGAATAACAAACTCAATAGGAGCCTGAGCCTGATGAAAGGAACCTGTGTGGTACCGAAACATTGCCATCCTTGTTACAATATGTCTATGCGTCAATAAAGATGTTTGGACACATTTCTTCAGTGTGCTGGTGACATAGTCTATCTTCATTGACTATAGCAGCGCTATCTGCAGTCACTTCAGCACCTATCCTCAAGGGACATACTGGTTAGGAGTGTGGTGGGTTACACAATGGACATACAGCATACTGCTATCACAACGTCCGTTGACTTTCAATTTCAACCACCATTGACCTCCATTGCGTTGTTTTTTATTATTATTTTAATTAACATGTCCTGAGTGGACAAACTTCTATGTTTTTTTTTACTTGCTTGCCATTCAGTTGTGTTATGTTGACATTCGTTTTTGATGCGTTGTGTTACATAATGCTAAAAAAAAGTAGAGCATGCTCTGCTTTTGTTTTCAGTGCACTGCAATGCAAAACAACACATCACAATGGGATGAATGGGACTAGTGTGAACTGGTCCCATTCACACTCATACATTTTTCGGGTTACCTTCTGTTGGCATCCATTGACATCTGTTGAAAATTGGATGCTCACAGATTCGGCGTGAATGGGACTTAAAAGAAATAAAAATAAATAAATCCCAAGTGCTTCAGGTAATAGGACCCTGGATTATACAGTTCTTCCTTTGTACAGCACTGTGGGAGATGTTGGAGTTCTATAAATCAATAATAATAACAAAGAGTATACCAGGTGTAATTGCTTCTTTTACTTATGCATGTTGAAGAGAGAATTATTACAGGAAAACATCTGGAGGTAACCTAAGATGAAGAGGTCATACAAAGCCCAGGATTGGTGATGAGAGGAGGGAGAATGAAGGGAATGTAAGGATATGAATACAATTAGTAATATTAGATCCCCCTGGAGGAAAATGTAGTTGTAGCCAGCTGTAGGCTAAAATATTTTTTTACTGTAATTGCTTCGTTTTGTTCCAACATTTTATTGAACACGTAGTATTACTACCACATATCCATGTTGTTTTTGACAGGTGTTAGCTGTTCATTTACGATGTATTTTACACAATAAAAAAATAGAAACATTTCAGAAAGTAAAGTTTTACTGGATCCAGCTATGATGTACACAACATTCGACAAAACAGGATTTAATAACTCTGGTCTAAGGAGAACAAAAAAGAGAATATTGTTTTGAAATAAGGGTGTGATGATACTGAGATCTGATGACCCTCAACTGTGTGGAGAGAATGGAGAAGTAGTATTAAACACAGTTGTACCCTCATTTTTCCAGAACTCACAAGTCAGTGACAAAAAATGGTCAAATTTAAATCTCATGTTTGTGGTGGGCAGCCAGAGAAGGTGACCCATTTCATAAAATCCACACTACAACACAACTTTTGTAAACTGCTACAGTATCTCACAGAAGTGAGTACACCCCTCAAATTTTTGTAAATATTTTATTATATCATTTCATGTGACGACGCTGAAGAAATGACACTTTGCTACAATGTAAAGTAGTGAGTGTACAGCTTGTATATCAGTGTACATTTGCTGTCCCCTCAAAATAACTCAACACACAGCCATTCATGTCTAAACCTCTGGCAACAAAAGTGAGTACACCCCTAAGTGAAAATGTGCAAATTGGGCCCAATTAGCCATTTTCCCTCCCCGGTGTCATGTGACTTGTTAGTGTTACAAGGTCTCAGGTGTGAATGGGGAGCAGGTGTGTAAATTTGGTGTTATCGCTCTTACTCTCTCACACTGGTCACTGGAAGTTCAACATGGCACCTCATGGCAAAGAACTCTCTGAGGATCTGAAAAAAATAATTGAAATCTCAGCAACACATTATATAGCAAAGCAGAATACCACCAGCTATAGAGAACTACAAATCCCAGCAACACATTATACAGCAATGCAGAATAATACCATCAGCTATAGAGGATTACAAATCTCAGCAATACATTAGACAGCAATGCAGAATGGCGCTGGCTACAGAGGGCTGCAAATACCAGCAATACATTATACAGCAATGCAAAATACCACCAGCTATAGAGGACTACAGATTCCAGAAATACTATATACAGCAATGCAGAATAATATGTTGCTACATACTCTGTGCTGCTCTCGTGTGCCAGCCTGATGTCTTGGGCAGAGGGTCTCAAGAAGGCTGCGCAGGGTCTCAGGAGGGGGAGATGTACAGATGGCAGAAGCCTTGTAAACAGGTGTGGGACCTAAGGCAGCCGCTTCAGTTTGAAAATGTAAAGTACCAGTATTTGTATCCGGGCATTTTCACGGGTACTCGGGAAAATGCCCAGTATCGGCACCAATACAGATACTGAAATCGGTATTAGTGTATCCCCTCTCTCTAACAATTCGTAATTTGATCCTGTGCAATAATATGCTGTTTTTTTTATTATAAAAACCTTTTCAGATGAAAATATCAATATATATAGGATACTTTAAGGGAGTGTTCATACTCAAAACTTCAACATCCCTTCAGCACACCCCTCAAACCCTTTAATTGGTTGTGTGAATTCTGTAAACTCCATTTCCAGGGAACATAAAAGATTACTGCATTTGCAGTTCTGCAGCTCCCACTGATATCAAAACTACTAAAGGCTAATGAGGGAATCAGTCTTCTGAGAGCCAGTGACTCTGATACATCATATTGAACTTATTCTGCAAGTAAATTGAAATCCCCAAGGAACCAAAGACCAAGCAAATTTAGCTTTTTTTCACTTTTAATCCAATTTATTGTACTGTTGCGTATTAACGTTTTTTAAAATTCTTTTTTTCCCTGTATTTTCTTACAGAATTTTATTTTATTTCATTAAAATGATAATTAAAAATCATTAAGCTGAATCTCTGAATTCACTAATCTGAAATTCAAGAACGTTTTGCTTCTTTACGGTAAGCTACCTTATTGTAAACACTGGTGCATTCCTGTCTGGGCATGGCAGCGAGTGATTCAGACATTTATTTTACTGGAAAGCCTAAAAACAGCAGTATTCAAATTACTCCTCTAAGCATTACCGCCATGTGTTTTGAATGCTGTGTATTTCCGTTAAAACATGTGGTGGCAGCTACTTTGTGTGTAAGGCCTTGTTCACACCAAGCGCGTTCCAGGAGCAGAGCAGTTACAAACCGGATCAAAACGGCGTCTAATGTATTCCAATGGTATTTTGGGCTCTAGTGCACACCGCAGCGTTCAGTTCCAGAGCATGTACAAAAACTGCAGCAAGCCCTATTTTACCTGCTCTGGAACGCATGCAAATGCATCATTGGGGTTGCTGTTTATTTGGAATCACATTTGATTTTAATAGGCAGACAGTACATAAGGAGGTAATGCTTAGAGAAGTCCTTTAAATTGTGAATTTTTGAAACTTGGCAGTAAATCTGGAGACATTTTAATGGTACCACCATGTGTGAACATAAGCTTGCCAATGTTTCAATGCCATCATCTAAACTGGGATCACGGTCAAGCTATAGTATATATACTTTCTGTGACCCATCAGTGGCTGGAGAAAGAACTAGAATTTGAGCTGCAATCACTAAAAGGTTATAAGAGTATAGTTCTTGACCAACCCTTTGACCTAAAGTGAATCTTGATATTTGTTCTGCTATCCTAACAGTAACTGAGCATAGACGTTGTTGTAGGCTCTTATTGTACTCTCTCCTGTCACAGCTCTCTAACAACTCCTAGCAGCTGCAAAACACTGGCCAAAAATTGACTTTAATGTGGGGATTATTATTGCGCTTTACACATTTAGGAGGTATTGTTGTACTTTACATAACACTGTAGATCTAATTATATATAATGTTTATTAAGCCGGAATTACTATTTTTTTTTTACTACAGCAGCTAATTAGTTTAACTTTAGGATAATATAGTAAGGGTGCAAAAGCATTTTATTGATATTAGTTTACTTAAACAGCAGAGTGAGCTGTTAGTCCACAAAAAACAAATTATTCCAATACAATCAAGAAAGGAGGGATGACCTAACTGTATTCAAGCAGACATCTGAAAGTTAATTTTTACCCTGTGACCAAGGTTATAGAGGGTTTTATATACTGTGCCATATATATTTTCCTGTTCATCATTATTTTTTTATTGAAAGAAATAGAAATATAACAACAAATATAACAACAAAGTACAATATAAGTACAATACATCAAAAGATTTCCAGTTCAAAGTACAGGAAATAAAATAAAAAGAACTTAGATGGGATAATATGAATCAAAGCCTGTTAGATAACACAACCGTCTCAAGGCATCACTGCAGTATCATTAAAAAATCTAAATGACACAACTAAAGGTAAATATCCCCAAAGGTCCACAAGCCCTATAGTTAGACAAGAGGGGGGGGGGGGACAAAAAAAGGAAAGAAAAAGAATATAAGTAATGAAGTAAGCAAAGAGTAAAGAGAATGCCATATATATTTTTAACACAAGTTAAAGTATGAAGTATGAAAGTAAAATCAAGGGTATTTTACCAGATAGTAGTGTGGGATGCTCCTTAGCATGGCAGAGTACAACTAAAGCACTCAGACAGAACACAGATAGAACACCCTCTGTTAAAACACATGCAGACACAGCACACACAAACTGAACTGTCTTCAAGGTAGTCACTGAGGTCTATCCTTGACTTGGCTGCTACAGGGGTGACCATACATCCCAGCTGTCCCTTTGGAAATCCCAAATCCCGTATTTCCTCCTCAGTTGTTACTCTTTTTGTTCTGGTGTACATATAGCTATAAAACGGTTCTATTTAACTACCAGTGTTATCCTGCACTAAAACCTTCATGTTATCTCTTAATAATCGTGTTTCTATCTCAAAAAGCCAAGATAAAGAAAAAATAATGGTGAAAACAATTTGGGGGTTTAACCAATCATTTATGGCATACACATTTTTATAGCTGAACTCCAGGTATAAATTGTAATGCATAAATACATTGATACAGCTTGGCCCAAAGTAGGTATGCATATATCATAGCTGATCAGCCCACAGGGATCCTGTAAAGTACTGTAGCCGGAGTAGTAGCCGGAGCTACTGCAGTGCTGACATTGATCTCCCCGGTCCCGCATAGTGTAGTGAATGCAAAGGGGTGTCCCCTCTACTCTGAAAACACAGGGAGTCACTCACTTGGCACAGCGGCCATTCAGAGAATGCCTAGTATTTTTATTGTAGCCCCCTACTGGAAAGGGTGCTATTAAATTTAGTGATTGTCAGATTGTATGCAGTCAGATATTAATTTGTAGTCTGGGTTTATTTGGCTTTCCCTAAACAGTCTGTCATTGCTTGCCATCTGTCTGCTGCCAGAGGTACTGCAGGGTGTGCCCTGGTCACACAACAGAGAACAGAGCAACTAATGGCATTGCTATGAGTGGATATCACTCATCAGCCAATCACTGTTAAATGATGGTCAGTGGTGCATGCTGGGGGAGGAGATAAATACTTGGAGTGGACCATGTGAGCTCTCTCTTCCTCCTCCGGGCCCAGCCTGTGGGGAGGCTGCCATGAATTGCCTGCGATGGCTAGTCCTAAAGCCTGGGGACTAGCCATGTGACGACCCTGGAGCCTGGTGACAGCAGGTCCAGTGGTTGCTACTGAAGACAAGGATCAGTAACTTCTACCTCAAGTAATGCAGTTTCAGGTGTTTGACCTGCTGTGCATGGAAACAGTAACCACACTCTGAAAAGCAATGGAATCTACATCTGCCTGAATGATCCTAACCTTCCTACTCTCTCCCTAATATTCTTCAATAAAAGTTTCAGGCATCATAACTACAGTCTGGACCTTACTTCAATCGATTACCAGAAAGGGCTTTCAGTGCTGATGGGCAAAGCGAGTGAATGTAGAGAAGAATTTGGAGTTGCTATAACCCATAGCAATTGACCCTAGTATTCAAGGTGTGCTGGTGTGCTGTGGACCCGTAATAGAGGTTTTTTTTTAAATAGGAAATACAGGGATACTTGTTATTTCATTTTACTGTAGATCACCCCTTCAGAGCCACCGGTAGTGTTATCCTTTGCTGGGATACCGCTGACTGGGGAAGGGGGACGCTACACTATCAACGGATACAAGCTGTTCTCTAATTGGATAATGAGGGGCACATGGTGATATTAGCACCCCATGCTCAATCAGAGAAGGCCATGTATTCATTAATAAAATTACTAGGGATTCTAAATGGCTGCTGTCCTGAGCAAGCGACTGCAAGAAGCTGCTCAGCACTGCTCCATACAAGACCCGGAAGATCGCTGCCAGCACTAGAGTAGCTCCAGGTACTACAGTGCTTTACAGGTATGGCATATGCATACTTGCACTGGACCAAGCTGAAAAATGTGTCAGTATGCATAAAAAATTAAACAGGAAGTTTAGCATTAATGCTCCACATGGGCTGGGTCAGAAAGTTGGATGGTATGGAGGTGCAGCGTGCTTAGAAACATGTAGAATGTAGGTTGTTTTTTTTTTTATAAATCACATATAACCTTTGATAACGTGATCTTCTGGCTTTGAAATAAAATCATCATTTACCTTGCAGCACATAGATATGTTATACAGTAATCTGACCCCAGCTGTTTTGATAATATGATGCCGTTCCAACAATATTAGGCTGTCTAAGCACTTCTATAACATGCATATATTGCATGCTTGAACACATTTGGTGTGAAAGGCATGTTCCATCTCAGCTTGAAAATAACTCATTCTTGGACACAAGATTTAGTATTGTCATGTTCAGATGGTTTGCACTCAAATCACGTACTCCAAGAGCTAAGCATGTATATTTCCTTTGAAATATGTCAACACAATTAATCTCTTCACCGTACTAAAAGTGCTTGCTAAACAGATATTTGCCCACAAGTTCATTTTCCTAGTGAGAACTGCATTATGTGATTGACTCCAGACAAATAAAGTTTTGTGCTGCCTGTTAAATGGCTTTTTTGGAAAAGTAAATCTCTTCGTACAATGCCAGCTAGAGAGAGCCACAGCAAATATTAGTATAAATCACTGGAGTGGTGTGAATATGCAGAAATATGGATTTCCTACTGTGCATCTACTGAGGTAATTGAAACTGACAAGCAGAGAGATCCTCAGAAGGATGAGGTCAGGGGGATCATCTGACGCTGAGTACAGGCAGCTCTTTTCAGATTGTCTAATGTTTCTTAGCTTATTCTCCATCTTATCTGAGATCAGAGAGTGAGTCTCCCCAAGGCAACATTGACTTGATAGAAAGAGATCAGACAACTCCTTTTGGTAAAAGCAACCTGGCAGTGTCTTCAGGCTTGTGCTTTATGGGGGTGTCATCCTGCTGGTAGAGCAGCAAGATGTATGCCTGGCTTGCTATCACCATTATTTAACCTCTTAATGACCAGTGAGCAATTAGGTTTTCCGGAGAAGACAATATTCATGGTGGGAAACTGCTGTTATATAGCCCTCAATGGCAGTTTGTTAGTATGATTTATTTATTGAATTCATTCTATTTTCACTGATAATGAAAATAAATGGTACAGTGTTTTTATATACCAACATTACTGCACAGGGCAAAGCAGCTAAATACACAGTAAAAATATACATATGTGAGCGGTCTTATCTTACAAAGGATTTGTAATTCTGTTCAGTCACTTTTGTGGTTCATACAGTTCTGCTAGGCAGCACAGCCAGCAATGTGGCACCATTATCTCTGTTAGAGATAAAGCTGAACTCCAGCTTTATTAATATACTGTATATATATATATAGTAATTACATTGGTCCAGTTTGGCACAATGTAAGCATATTTAAATGATCCCTAGTAGGGCAATGGGGATCGTGCAATATACTATAGTAGACATGTAATTTTGCTTTGTTCCGAATAACTATTTGTACAAATTACATTAAACTCAGACATTCGGATGAATCTGAATGCGAATGAATCTGAATCTTCCGGACCCATCCAAATTTCGTTCAACACAAAACTAAATCGGACATGTGACTGTTCTCTGGCCTATCAGATGGGTTGTTTTGCCAGTTAGGGATTGCATTACAGGCACGGTCATGTGACTTAATTCCGAAACTAAAATTCGGACGGATGCGAAATCCGAATAATGAAGCAAATCAAATTTCAGATTCGAAAAATGAAAGCAATAAAAATCTGTATCCAAAGCGAAACAAATTTTTTGCAGGGTTACATGTCCACTCTATGGTAGCCGTAGGTACTTCAGTGTATTACAGTGTCTTCCGGGTATTGGACTTTTCCTGTGTAGCTACTACAGTGTATTACAGGAACCCTGTGACCCTACAACATATTGATATACTTACATTGTGCAAAGCTGGTCCAATGTAAGTATATATACATTTTTAAAGCTGAAGTTCAGCTTTAAAGAATACAATGGTGTCACCTGCCCACAATCAGGCTGGTGACTGGACAGTAAAAGAGCACATTACACTGATGAGTGTTCACTCTGCTCTCCTCCTGTCAGTATATTCCCTGTCAGCACAGATGCAAACTGCAAAGAATGATTAGCTCCAAGTGCTGCCTCTTCCACTCCAAGTCTGAGATTACAGGTCAATATCAAGACAGAGCGGACATTTATATTTGAATGTCCCTGTTTTTTACAGCACCACCTTTTCTGAGGGACAAAAAATGGTTCTATAGTGCCAAAGATGGGATTTTTGAGAAGAAAGCACCTTGTCTTTTTCAGTAGAATAATCCCAGAGAGGCTGAACAGTGGTTCTGAAATACTGTCATGTGATAACTGTATCCAGTACCTGAAAGTACAGGATGAACCTTATGATTCAGAGGCCGTTGGGAAGGAGCAAATATACTTAGAATAAGTCTATGGCTTCATGACTAGGTAAGAAGAGGCAAAAAGGGCTCATTCACTTGTATGTGTAAATTTCAGCTTGAGCTATTGAACTAATCATCAGGCATTTTTCATCACACGAGCATTGGAGAGCCTTTAAACATGTGAAATGCAAACGAACAATTGAAGTGCTTCATCTGCTGGCTTAAAAAAACTAATATATAAACTAAAAAGTGCTCTATTTTATATTTACCAAACCAAAGAAAATATATCTTTTTTTTTACAAGACTATATAAAGCAGCAGAATATATACTAACCACTACACATTCATTTTTTTTACATTCATTTAATTAAATAGATCAGGCATGCATAGATGATTAATACATGAAATGGACAATAATTAAAAGTTTTCTGCAGTCATTTCAGCTGGACTGTCTCTGAAAACAGATGATAATCCTCACTTGTACTCAGTCTCCACAGCACAGTTAGCAGAAGCCTTGTCTTGCATACTGCTCTGTGACTGGTGAAGAAGCTGATTATACAAACAAAGCCTTTTTTTTTTTTTTTTTTTAAGTTTCCTGTTTTTTATTTCCTTGATCCCAGAATTCCCACTTATTTAAGTTATTTAACAGTTCTCTTACTTCAGCTCACAGTCTTCAAATTCAAAAGTGTTTTGCTCTTCTTGGTCAATGTAACTGGGGGCTTATTGAAAAGATCTTTGCCACTATTCCACTATCCCACTATTGTCCTAAAACAGTCCTGGTATCAGTCAGCCATAAGCAAGGGGTTTTTGATAATTTGCTTGTGAAGATTCTGCCTTTGAAAAGTACAGTTTAAAGGATAAGTGCACTTTAACTCAATCATTAAAACCACACCCCACCTTTCTGGCCCCTGCAATAAAAAACAGGGATAGCTGGCCCGGGTCAGGAGGTTGGGGTACCCATATCACTAGAGGAAGGGACACATCTTGCTGAAGCATAATCAGTCAATAGCAATAGCAACATGAGAAGTAAGCCAAAGGTTCAAGAGCTGGAAGACCAAAGATTGCCTGGACTTTGCCAGAGCTGTTAATCAGGCAGATGATCTTACCACTATCATAGACTTATGAGGATGGGTAGGCAATGCATGTAAGGTAACTACGTGTATGCTATACAGAGCACAGTGTAAATCCCTGTAATGGAATATACAGTACATTATATGTGCTCTTAACCATACTTGCAGGGATGTTCAAATGTCAGTGCGATATTAATATTTAATGAGAAACTGTCTACAGTGAATGAGCTGCCAGGAATGAGCATAGGACATAACAGAAGATGATTCTAGTACAGCATCTACTGATCTTCTATGGCGTCTCCTGGGGAAAGAGAACATGGAAAAAGCAAATTTCTTTCTCCACTTACATTGCGTAGTATGTAGTAAGTGTTTTAGCTAAAACCCAACAAGCTGTCTTTAATATTACATTACATATGCACTTAGACATGTCAATATAAAAAAAAAAAAAGCAAGGCTCTGAGAAAAAGTCTTGTGTATTGCTTTAATTGTTTTACTATTGATTTATTTGGGAGCTGTGTACATAAATGCATTTATAATAAAACTAAAAAAGGGAATTCGAGTAATTTTAATGATGGCTTTCAGTTAACACAAAACAGCCTACAGAGTCATAAGTTAAGTAAACGCAGGATTTATATAGTTCATGGAGGTATCTGCAATAGAGAAGATCCTATAGGAATTCTATTAGGGATACAAAAAAGAAAGATCAACAAATTCACATTACAGGGAGTGTATAGGCTACTTTTCTATGACTCTGTCCTGCTAGCAATTGCACATATAAAAGGACTGGAAAAAAATTATAACATTCATGTGAAAAATCTTGTTAGAACATTCGATAATGCCTTTAGAGACTTGACGAATGTCAATTTAATTTTTGTTCGGTTTTAACATTTGATTTCGGAATGAATTGAGTTTCCCAAATGAAAACCGCATTCACTGTTGGAAAATTGTACAAGAAAAAATTTAACATCCTTCCCCTTCAATTTTTTTTCATCACTACAGTCGAAAACCATCATTAATTTGACTCCAGTAACTATTGGGAAATCGAACAAACTTTCCTAAAACTTTTTTCTTTTTAACACTTTCTACTGGTGTATGGCAAGCTTTACTATACACTAGATATTTGTATTATCTAGAAACAAACACCATTTATGAGAATGATTGTTTTGAAGGTTTAAAAAAAAAAAAGTTGACGTCAGTAACATAAAGATGCCATTGCTGTGATTTGGATACTTACTGTGAGATAAGCTTAGCAGCAGCCGGGTATCATCTAGGCAGGAAGTCACATCTGACATGGATATAATCTCATCCAGCTGCAACTCAGCAAACTTGCGATATAACAAATCCCGATTTCTCTCTGCTACTTTTCACAGAATGGAACATAAAACAAGGCAATTGTTTTTAACATCAGCCTTCAGATTAGAAGAGTCATTTCTGAATGGTCCTGTAGAGTGTTAATCCAAAACAAGAATATGAAAATTGACCCTAAAAGTTTGGAATAGATGTGGTGCACATACTGTATGTCATTATACACTAATCATGAAGTTGCATATTCTGCATATTGTTTATTATTTTGTTTCTGTTATTTAGCTTGCAATTGCATGAACTATTGTCTATTGCCATGATTTTATGAAATAATGTGTGCAAGGACTTTGTGCAGGGTAAAGTTACTAAGGCAGATGCCATAGGGCAACTAAACCCTATAAAAATTAGTTTATATGAGTGACTACATTGATGCTAAAAAATAAATGTGTGTCCAACAGCTATATCAAAAACACTGCCTCTATGCTTCTGCTACCTATAGGCACAGGCCTACCTAGCCCACTGGTACAGCCTTGGGAATTACAGTTATTTAAAGCAAAACTCCAGCCAGACTTGTTTCTGCTCTGTGTGCTTCTGCTTTTGGGTCTTTTTGGTATAACTGTGTTGCTCTTTAATTTCCTGTCCCGCCCCACTGCCTGCCTCTGAGATTTAATTTAAGGGCATTGCAGGAGTCACACTTCTTGTCTGTTGACTCCAAGACTTCCACAAAAACCCAATGGCCATTCTAGACATGCCCCCAGTTTACAGGGATGTCAGTCACAGCTGCTGTGACTCATGTGTTACACACAACTTCCATACATCCAGTTTCATCTGGATTAAAAAGGGTTAGCTGCAAAGCAAGCCCCTTCCTGTGCATACTCAATCCTGGGACTCAGCAATTCCAGTGCAGCAGTTGATATGCTGCTGAGAGTAGTGTTTGTGTAGTGTGATCCAGACTGCAAACACATGTAACAGCATATGTTTTATCTGTATGAGAAAGGGCTATGTGCAGAGGACCCCTCCTTCTTCACTGGACACACTGAAGGAATTGCTCTTCAGCTGACAGTGTACTATAAGTTGTTATTTTGCTCTCTATGTGTGAATGCAGTGTTGTTTCTCGGTGAGTGGAACTGACCTCCTGTATTCCATATTGCAATAGGTGATAATGTGTGCTCCATTATCCACTTACATGATGTGCATGAGCAGCAATTATGCTGTGCAGTGTTATCTGGACTTCACACACATGTAACACACAGCATCCCAGTTATGGGGTTGCACTGTTCACATTTAAGCAAAGCTCTGGGTATTAGCTGCTTTAATGTTTTTCCGTGTTGTGCCACATTTATGACTTCATGTGACCATCATAACTTTCTCTTTGAATTTGTGTCAGAAATATGGGCCGAGCAATTACAACACTATTGACAAATGTATTGCGGTGCCTATGGGGCCACTACATTTGGAAGAATAAAAAAAAACCATCTTGTTCTCAATATGTCATACCTATGAAGGTTGAGAATGGGCAAAAACACAGCGTGGGTCACACAGTCTTCCACTGATCTGAAAGCTGGGTTGACACAGGCATCATACCATTCTTATTGACTGGTTGCTTGGAGATGCCCTACCAACCTTAAAGCTGAACTCCAGGGTAAGCAGATATTCTCTAAATACAAGAGTCATGTGTATTCTTACTTGAATTTTGGTGTGCTTTGTGTATTTCCTGCAAATCTGTGCAGTAAACCAGTGTGAAACGTGTCCTCTGTGCAGGAGTTTCCTGTACTAAAGACCGGTCACAGCTGCTCTCTCTTCTCATGCAGGGTGACTGGTCTCGTCTCTGCCCCTTCCTGTAGTTTTCTATAGACAGCCCGTAGAGGGTCGGGCTTGCTGGCTCCCTCCCACGCCTCTCCGCACAGACTATGTACAGCAGAGCGATGATGTCACTGCCATTTTTGCATGTAATATCTGGGGTTCCAAAGGCATTATGTGCGCACAAGTGGATTTGTATCTGTTGTGGCTATTGAGAAATATATTTGCATGCAAGTTTTTGTGCTCAGAGTTGAACTAAATTGCTAACAGGTTTTATATACAGTACATAGCTTAACAGCTCTACTTTTATTAACTGTAGAATATTTTTATTTAGTCATGAGTTTTGCTTTAATTACTTCAAAATACATTACAAATAAAACTGTTTAGGTCTGAAACACTGGAGTTTTGTGTACTTAGGAATAGTCAGCGTACCAAAACCTAATACCACTGTGAAAAGTCAATTAGTGTCCATTATTTAATGGGATTTGGAGCTGCTCCATCAACATACTCAACAGATGCAACTGTACCTCATGGCTAACCTTGAAGCCAGTAATTCAAGACCTACCTATTTTTCATCGTTATTTCTGGAGAACTAATTCACAGTAAGCATTATTAATACTCCTGAGTTAGATTATGTTTCTATATTATGGCACAATATCCTTGAATAAAAGCTGACTTCAAAAAGAGTGCGTGTCATGTGTCTGCCTAATGTTCATACATAATGCTTATAACAAGCCATTACTTGTGATGTATTTCATCGGAGGTTTACAGCTATGTGGCTTCAAGTAAATAGTTTAGAACTTTATATAGCTCATTGTCATTTACATTATTCTGAATGGGTCTTGTTTGGAAAACAGGCCTGGTGTTGTCATAGTAATGTAACAAATGATCCCGCACTTTTCTACATTTTCTCTGGGACACCATCATCAATACTAATCATAACCATTGTGAACTATAAGAATAGATCATCAGAAGCAATTTTTTAGTAACTCAAATGCACTTCTAAAATCGCTAGTGATTATTCGATAAATGTAGCAATTGCAGAGATGGATTGAATGACTCCCAATTCCATAAACTACACAAGTGACATGTAGTAATGATTAATCTCATATGATCAAAGAATGGTCCAGTTTTGTGTGCTTGATCACCACTACATGTTACTAGTTTAGCTTATACCATTGGGAGCCATTTGTTACATCTGTTTAGCTATTCATTGCTTTTCTTGGCAATTAACGGCCTATTCACACTATAGCGGCACACTAAACACAAGGGATCTGTGAGTTTAACACAGGCTATTGCACAACGTATGGTACCACCCGCTAGGTGCAATGTTGCATTGATTCTCAAACGTTACCACAATGCACCTCCTGGCAGGTGTGTGTTGCAGTGTCATGCAAAGCATGGCAGTGCAAGAAAATGTTGTGTGTGTGCAGTGAAAAAAGTAATGCAGGCTTTACTTTTTTTCACGACGCGGCAATGTACCAGGAGGTACGGTGGGGTGTCATTGAGAATCAAGGGCAACCCAAGGCACCAGTGCACCTAGTGCTTGTTACTGTGTGCTAAACACATAGATCATGCATGTTTAGCACACTGCTATAGTGTGAATATGCTCTAATTGCTAGAGAATTTAATATTACTATTAAAAATTGCCTGCGTAGCCTGTGTAGCTATAGCCTTAGAATATTTTTATATTTACAGAGTTCTATCATCACATAAAAGCACAAGGCCACCTTGTTCGTTTATAAGTGATCTTGGCGATGTCACCGATATCACTTGTATGCAGCCTGCCGGGAGGGGGCGCATAGAGTAAGTCGGGCCCTGGTCACACCACTTATCTTCATGACTTAGTTCACCATCTTTAATGGGCATACTGCTGAACTGGTTAATCAGGTGTCCCCATGTGGTCAAAAACTACAGGTCACAGGTGTTCCCATGTGGTCACTGGCCTTAATAGAACTCTGAAAAGATGCACACTTGCTCTTGCATTTTGGTGTCCCTGGCCTTAATGCAGGTACTGTAGTACGTTTAGGTGTCTACACGAGCCTCGTTCCTCTGGATGCAACATCTTAGGAGAATCTTGTTTTGGCTGCACATTCATGATGCAAATCTCCCGTTCCACCACATCCCAAAGGTGCACTATTGGATTGAGATCTGGTAACTGTGGAGGCCATTGGATTACAGTGAACTCATTGTCATGTTCAAGAAACCAGTTTGAGATGATGTGAAATGGTGTTTAGTGGCCTGGTACATTATCAAATGGTACTAAGGGGCCCAAAGTGTGCCAAGTAAATATCCCCCACACCATTACACCACCACCAGCCTGAACCGTTGATACAAGGCAGGATGGATCCATGCTTTTATGTTCTTTACGCCAAATCTTCTATCTTCCAATTTTGGTAAACCTGTGCGAATTATAGCCTCTGTTTCCTGTTTTTATGACAACAGTAGTGTGGGGGGATCTAAAAAAGCAGAGAAATATTTGTATATATAATTATTTTGTCTGAATAGTGAGATTGTTCAATGTGTGGCCAAATAATAATATACTAGGTATTTCTGCTTATCTGTAGACAGCATATCTTCCTACTGTCAATATGAATGATTTTCATCTGTGAAAAGTTCATCCTAACATATATAAATGGTGAAAACATCAAATTTCTTTCATGACAATCCATTGTCATTCCAGTTAAAAAATGTAATCACGTTTTATTATATTTTTTATTTAACTGTTCCTATAAAGTAGGTTTATTGCCAAGTGAACTGTGCAGTTCATTCCAAACCATGACAGGGAAGATGGATGTGTTACACAGAATACCACTCACATGTTTCTCTAATAACTTACTATTGATTGCAGTTAGCCTCATCCTCTCAGGCATTCTTCTACAAAATGTCTCTCTTTGTTTTTTTCATTAGAATAGGACCCTAGGACCCTGCATGCGACAAAAGTCAGGGTCAACAAGAAGAGGGCAAATTGTGTAATGCCAGAAGGTATGAAATGAAAGGAAAAGGTCATTCTTTTTAGATTATAAGCCTGACATTTTGTACAACATTCTGATAGCAAACAACAAGCAACCTTATTCAATAAATACTTCATATTTTAAGTGCTAATTCTTGTACGTGTAGTAACTCATATCAACCATTTAGAAACTTTTAATCTTTTACTGGTTTGCTTTCAGCTCTGTGACATCTGACTGACTGCTAGAGGGGAACATCACTTAAAGTGTATATATAGTCAAAAGCTTTTTTTATTTAGTTGTAGATAGAGTAGGAAATGGTTAGAACCTCTGTATCTTTTTTATTGCTCTTTGTGCCCTTTTGGGGAGATCTAAACTCCCAGTAACCATTGTTGCCACGAAAGAACGTGATGGGTAATCCAAAATGTTATAGTTGCCAGCAAAGCAGGAAGGGGGAATTTATCTGGAAGCAATTGTCTAAGAGAGAATTTCCCTCACTTTGGAGATATTTCCACATACTCCCTGTTGTGTCTCCAGGACAGGAAGGAAGTGAGGGGGACTCTCCCTAACAGACATACAAACGACAAAATACTGGGAAGGGTTGAGACCTTGAATAAGTTGAGATGAATATTAACGCAGGTGGAAATGCTGAACATTTCTGCTCAAAAAGATAGGGGACATTTATGATAGTTATAGAAGGTCCATCTGCACAGGGCCTGTTGCAGTCTCATTTACTGGTGTTAACATATTTCTGGAATACAACTGCTACACCAGTTTTGTGTAATGAAATAGAACTCAGTTCAAATCACAACACTGGGTTTTGGGTTAAAAGTACTGAGCAGAAGTAAAACCTAGGTTGCGACTGGCAGTTTGACTGGTATTCGCTAGGGAGTCTGGATGAGCCTTGAAAAAGTTCATATGGGCAGATCAGCCACAGTTGTCACTGTTTTAATCTAGAGAGATGGTCTAGGCAACAAGTGAAACTAACCAGTGAGCTAAGCTTGTGGCTAGCTTTGTTTGGTGTTGTTAGTACTTTGAATTTTATACATTGGGCTAATGGAAGCCAGTGAAGGGTTTGGCAGAGAGGGGTGAAAGTCACTGAACGATTGGTGGGGTGGATTATTTTCACGGTTGCAGAAAATAAAATGGTTTACTTTGTAATTTTTAGCCACATAAATATGAACTTTTGCTTTTTAATATATTACATATTTCCCTTTTGCCTTGCTAGGTGATAAGGGTCTGCTTGGTACTCCAGGGTTGTGAGTGTGTGTGTGTATGTATGTATGTGTGTGTATGTATTGTGGCAGTGTAAGCCAATGCCACGGTGGAGGATGGCAACCTTGGTACCCAGGACTCTCAGCCAAAGGGGCTGAGAGGGTCCAGAAAGTAAAGCATGGTATAAGGAAGAACCTGGCTTTTCAGGTTATTCCAGGTTTTCCTATTTGCAGCTGGGATCTGGAGCTCTGGAGATTTCGTAGAGCTCTGGGTGGTATGAGATCTCCAGTCCTGGGGCCAGGTGTTGCCATTGACCAGCCTGGGCTAATCAGGTGGCTGAGAGCAGCCTTATCAGAAAGCCAGCCCAGTGCTCAGGAGAGTGTTGGAGTTGTGTGTGTGTGCAGGGAGCACACAGACAAACTCGGGTGCGTGCTGGACGCACACGGAACAGCCAGGGGTGGCTGGGAGAGGTCAGGAAGGTCGGTGACCCCAGGGACCTGTCGGACAGACTGCTAAGAGAGCAGAGTGAGGGCTCACGAGGGGTGAGCAAGCGTGAGTGTCTTGAAGCTGTGGAAAGCTACCGAGCGAAGCTAAAAGACTGTCTTATGTTGCTGTTTCAAGCTATTTTGTGTTTGCCCTTTCAATAAACTGTGTTTCCTTGACTTACCTGGACTACAGTGAAGTGTCCTTGTTACAGTATGTATGTATGTGTGTGTGTGTGTATATATATATATATATATACTGTATTTTTTTAAATCTAATTCTTTTACCACTGGGCTGTGAGCATGACTAAAGAGAAGTTATTTCCAAATATAAGACAACACAGGCAATCCTTTTCTTGGAAGATAATTGAGGTCCTCTAGAGCAGGGGTCTCAAAGTACTGGCCGGTACTATGTTGCCCGCAGCCAGCGGACAAGTCTGGTACACAGTCACGAACCGCGTACCTGACTTACATGAGCAGCTACACAGTCTGCATCTCTAACAGATGCAGACTGCATAGCTGCTGCTGGATGTGCGCTCTGTTCCTTGCACCAGACCTTACTACTGGATCACCAGGGAATGATGTGCCTCCACGCTGGAAAAACTTAAGCAGGTGAGGGGGCTATTTGTTCTATTTTTGTGTGTGCGGTGTTGGGGGGGGGGGCTTGGAACAGGGGGAAGCAAATAATTTTATGTGTGGGGGGCGGGGAACAGGGGGAAGCATATTATTTTGTGTGTGGGGCGAGGAATGAGGGGACCATATTTTGTGTGGGGGTCTTGGAACTGGGGGAGCATATTCACACCTTTATGTTTAGGTGCGATTAGTGATTTGCGTTTTCCTGCAGCAGCAATCACCAATGTGGCGTTTACAAGTGGCAGCTGTCACCCATTCAAGTTAATGATCTGGTGACAGCCGCTGCATGTAAACGCCTGCGCACTGCATGTAATCGTATGTGATATGCGGTTAGGAATCATTCTCCCTGGATGCATTGATCGTGCAACCAGGCATAATGATTGATACCTAACCACATGTAATCATAACATATACCGTTACATGCGGTGTGCAGGCGTTTACATGCAGTGGCTGTCACCAGATCATTACCTTGAATGGGTGACAGCTGCCGCTTTTAAATGCCACATTAGGGATTCCTGCTGCAGGAAAATACAAGTCCCTAAAGGCCTGTTCACACCAGATGCAGTGCGTTGCGTCCCGATTCTGGCATTGTGGCTGGCTCACTTTTTTTGTGGGGCAGGAGGGGGAAGGGGGTGCATTGAAGTGAATGGCACCGTAGCCACGCCCTCCAGCCGCAATGCGATCGGCTGCATGGGATCACAAGGCACATTATGCCTGCAGTCTGGTCCGGTCCAATCAAAATAGTGCTTGCAGCATTTTGATCGGACCGGACCACAGGCATAATGTAGAACTGCATCTGGTGTAAATGAGGCCTAATCGCACCTAAACATACAAGTGTGAATGGGGCCTTACTGTGTGTAAATTAGTGTTTGTAATTCTGGTTGTAGGGTGTTGTGCATATTTCTGTTTGCGTGTATTTCTATGTGTGCGAAACTGTGTGTGTGTGTGTGAAAGTATTAAATTGTGCAAGCGACCCCCATGGGATAAAATAATTTGTCTAGTGGCCCCCGAGTGAACTGATTTTGAGACCCTGGACTGCTCTAGAGGCTAAAGGTAGATAGTGATGCATGGGCTACTGACCAATTGTGTCAAACCCTCAGAGGATCTGTTCTTATCCTGTCCATTGCTTAATACATGCCGGGTGAACTTCCCATAACCTGTAAACTACAGCACTGACTTATTTATGCACCATCAGCAGAAGAGGACAGGGAATCATCTGACATTTCCCAGTGTTCTCTGTTCAATGTACCAACACTTAAGGGTCATCTGTTGCTCTGTATTTACTCCATACACTGTTGGATAGTATCACAATTGTCATATGTTGTTAGTCTGACTGACTTTGCAGGTAGTATTTTGCTGCTACAAACAAGCAGTCTTTAACTTTGTACTTATAATAACTGTAAGGATATCACTTAAAAATATAAGTCAAGTTTTTGCCCATAACTGCAGGTAAGTAAAACACCATTGGCCTATTAAGGTTTTTTTTAAATTTGTTTAGAAGTGATCAGTCTGGCAACTGCCTAACTGAAACGGAGAGCTTTTTATTTTTAAAAGCAGCACAGAATTCGAGATGAAACAGACTTTCTGTGTTGCCAAGGGAACGGTTTAGTTTGTGTGCAGTCTTTAATCAGGCTTGCCTCTGTTTTTATCAGAGCCTATCACGGCATCCCAGGCTGTGGGGGAGGAGGTAAGTAGCTCTGAATAAGACTACATCAAGCCAGAAGAAAGGGATGGGGGACTCTGAAAAGAGATGTACTTTGAACAAGCTGTAAAGAAACAGTTCTCTTTGGCTCCATTCAGAGCGATTAGTAAGATGTAAGGAAAACAAGCTTTTTGCAGGAAATTTTCAATTAATTTTAAAAAGGAAATGTCATATTTTTCCTAAATTTCCTTGGCCAAAGTCATCTGCACAATGATTGTTTCAATTAAGAGTGGAAATGTAGCATCTCATCTGCTATTGTAAGACTGGAACCCTTAAAGTGACACTAAACTCAGGAGTTAAATCTTAAAAATGCATTCAAGTACCTTAACTATTAACAAAAATGTATCTTATTTGTGTATTGCTCAGCTGTAGAACCTCAAATCATCTGCATTTCTAAGATTTATCTGAGTTTAGTGTCACCTTAAAAGGCTTATGTAGAAGGTATAATGTAGAAAAGTTCAAACTCCTTCCAGTTATGGGATTTTCATGCATTTTACATGAGCACGCAGCATATGTTTTCTGGTACTCTTGTCAATTTCTTCCCTTGATCACTGCAACATAAATGTTATTTTTTTGTATCTCCAGCAAAAGTGTGTATTTTCTTTGAGCACTGTAAAGGAAAAAAATATTAATGTATGGATGTAATTTTTGTTTGAATGCCGGAGAGAGCAAAACATGCTGTTGGATCTGTCTGTTGTTAGTGTGACATAGAACTAATATTAATACAAAGGGCTAGAAAAGAATAAAGTGACATCCTGAACAGTAGAGTGTTGTTAATGCTCCTACGGAGCACAATTATTAATACAAGAGGGTCAAGACACCACATCCCTGAAATACATAGTACAAAACAAAATAGAATAGTTTGGGGCTTTCACATTCACAAGTGCCATTTACATCTGATTTATTTATCAATATTACAGTACTGTGTGTATGTATATATATATATATACAGGGCTCGAAAAATCCACTCGTCTGCTCGTCTGTGACGAGAGGACGGTGGAGCCCGACGAGCAGCTTCCCGGCCAGCCGTTGTAATTACACGGCCGGCCGGGAGCTTTACAGTCAAGCGATGGAGCGTCTCGAGAGACGCTCGATCGCTTGTATCAAAAGCTGTCACTGCCATTGCCGGTCCCGAGATCCGCTGTGCCCGATGCGGCCGGGACCGGCACGGCTCTGTGACAGGAGATCAAAGGGAGTTCAGTACACAAACTCCCTTAGATCTCCTCTCAGTCCCCGAATGCAGGAAGTGATGTATATTACCTCACTTCCTGCATTCAGTCACTCTCCAGCTAGAGAAGCTGATGAAGCCGATCTCTGCTTCATCAGCTTCTCTCGAGGTCCCTAGGTGACATTAGGGGTCTTGGAGACCCCTGATGTCTCCATAAAGAGGACCTGTCATGTAAATTGGCTATCCCATAGGGGGCTTCTTAGCCCCCCATGTAATAGCAATAAAGTTGTATGTAAAAAAAAAAGAAATACAAAAATGAAAAGATTCATAAAAAAAATAAAGAAGCATAACATTTACACACGCATATGCGTCAGGTGCGCCTACGTGCCGCACATGTTGCATATCGCAATAATTTTAGAGCCATTAAGGCCGGGTTCACACCTGGGCGTTTTACAGCGCTGATCGACGCGCTGTAAAATGCCCTGCAAGTGAAATCCCATTATTTCCTATGGGCATGGCTCTCACTTGGGCGTATTTCAGCGCGTCAGAACGTGCTGAAAAACGCCCTATGCCCAAAGAAGTACAGGAGCTTCTTTGGGGCGTATTTCCGCGCGTATCCATTAGGATACAGCTGGATAGCCTTCGTAAACGCGCGTTTGACGCGCGTTTTGTGGGCTGCAAATCGCGGTTAAAACATGCACCGCAAAACGCGCATCATACACGCATATTTCGAACGCCTAGGTGGGAACCCAGCCTAAAGGAGAACTATGAGGCGAATGCTTTTCACTCACCTCATAGTTCTAGCCGACCTGTGACAATGAGACTGTCACAGGTCGGCTCAGTAGATCACGCAGTGATCCAACACATACCTAACTAGAGGCTGGCTCTGTCACTCACGCAGCTGGGCAGATCCAGACATAAATGTCGGGATCCGCTTCAGCTGCGGCGTCCCAGTATACCGCGAGCTGCAGCTTGCGGTATAGTGAGCTTAGGGTGATGGGAGGATGCTAATTTGTGTCCTGCCGTTACCCTAAGGAAAACTATGGGGAAAATCCCTAACCCCATAGTTTAATCACTGATAACACTAAACTGATGAACAGTAAAGGCGCTTTAATCGTCGCCTATGTGCGTTTTTTGCGATTTGGCCAAACCATCACTTCCAGGACTCCTTGTTCTTCTTCATGCCAAAGATGGTTCTTAATGACATTGGCTGTATGTTTGGGGCTGTTGTACTGCTGCAGAATACATTTGGGGGCAATCACAGGCCTCTTGATGGTATGGCATGATGGATAATTATCTGCTTGTATGTCTCAGCATTGAAGACACCATTGATCTTGACCAAATCTCCAACTTCTTTGGCAGAAATGCAGCCCCAGACTTGCAAAGAACCTCCACCATGCTTTAATGTTGCCTGCAGACACTCATTATTGTACCATTCTCCAGCCCTTTAGCGAACAAACTACCTCCTGCTACAGCAATTTTGACTTAACAGTCCAGAGCACCTGCTGCCATTGGTATGCACTGTGGGCATACATAAACATAGGGTAAGCAGAATATAGATATGAACAAAGAATAACATGACCCTTATGATAAAACTCTGAGGTAATATAAGGCTTCTTAATGAACTGTTTGTGACAATTCTAGGATTATCATGTGCTATGGATATTGATACTTTTACATCCATAGGTTTGAATTTAGGCATGTGATTCTGCACAGCTTGTTTTACCCCCTGCAGTCTCCCATTGGATGGAGATTTACCTTTGAATGGCACCATTTGTAAGTGATTCATCTCTTATACTTAAATTGTATATATATTTGTCTAAATATATCAATATTATTGCAATATTATCTTTAGATATTCTTCCATATTTTCTAAAGATGCGGACTTAGTTTGGGGAAAACACGTCAAAACTATCACCCTCCACTATTGACCATCAGTGTATTCTGAAAGGTTCCTATTTTTACAGAATATAGAAGCTCTATAGCATAGAGGACAAGGGTAGATATTTGCATAGATCTTGTTTTATATATCATGCTGTAACATTTGTCCATGGGAATATATATATTTATATGGTTTTTACCATGTTATCGATAAGTACATTTTGATGCTCTTAACCAGGGCTATCCAAACTCAGGCCCTCCAGCTGTGGTGAAACTACAAATCCCATGCTGCATCTCTCTCCGGGAGTCATATCTGTGGCTGTGAGAATCTTGAAATGCCTCATGGGATTTGTAGTTACACCACAGCTGGAGGGCTGGAGTTTGGCTACCCCTGCTCTTAACAAATACTATCTTGTGTCATTTTGTACTATGTATTTCAGGGATGTGTTGTTTTGACCCTCCTATATTATTGATTGTGCTCAGTAGTAGTATGAACATTACTCTACTGCTCAGGGTATTCTCTTGATCAGTTGTGGGTTTAGGGTTCTGTGGATGCAAGTTCTTAATTTTTGTTTTTTCCTTTGGTTGAACCCGATTTGGTGGTGGTGAGTGTACCTTGATACACTTTACTGGTAGCAAGGAGTTAGGCAATACTTTAAAGTGACACTAAACTCAGCAGTTACATTTTCAAAATGCATTCAAGTACCTCAACTATTAACAAAAATGTAGCTTATTTGTGTATTACTCGGCTGTAGATCCTCAAATCATCTCTGAATTCTTGCGGACACTCATTCCTGTGATGGGCTACAATCTCACGTTTAGTTTACTAATTTGTATTGAGATTGTAGTCCATCATGTGAGCGAGCTTGGAGCGGTGGCTACTTTATAACACACACAGGGGCCATGGGGAATAAAAGTAGCCACCCTCCAGAAAGTAGGACAGTGTCATCATGAATTCAGAGATGATTTGAGGATCTACAGCCGAGTGATACACAAATAAGATAAATTTTTGTTAAGAGTTAAGGTACTTGAATGCATTTTTAAGATTGAAATCCTGAGTTTAGTGTCACTTTAGCCCTAATTTAAAAAGGTCATATACAGTAACCGTTTTATTGCAGATAAATGACTTCATCAATTAAATGACCTCAAAGAACACTTACTCTTAAATACCCGAAACTAATTTTTGATAAACAGAAGAAACATTTTCATGCAGTCCACTGAGTCACAGATTAATTTATTATTCCAAAGTCTCATTTATTCTTAATAAGCGCAAGACATAGTCTGCATTTCCCTACTTTGTATATTAGTATGTGTGTTTAGCTCTGATCTGAGGAGAACAGCTTTGTAAAAATAAATTGCTCATTCAATGTGCGTGTTGACAATGATCTATGTACAAGGTATTAAGCTGTAAACATTTTAATGAATGCAGTAAACCATTCCATTCTTAATTAAACAGACATTATTAGACTTGACTTTTCAAAGAAAAAACTGAGCTCTTCTGTTCATTTAAAGTGGACCTGTACACAAATGTTAACTTGTTCAGTCTTGATCGGATAATGAAAGAAAAATTACAGGGCTGACATTCCTGCTGCTTCAAGCTCCCTAAAGTGCTAATTAAGTGACCTAATGTATTTGGTCAGATGATATTTATGAAGAGTTTATCTGTCAACCTGGACTCTTACTATTGAATAGACATGTAAATTTGTTTAGTTCCCAATGGATATCCATACAAATCTCAATTAATTCAGACATTCGGATGTATCTGACTTTTCGAATTTGAATGTGTCCAAATACGAACAAATCCGAATGTCCGTTGAATCATGAATGTTCTCTGGCCAATCAGATTTTTTGGGGCTGTTGGGGGTTGCATTACAGGCAAGATCATGTCACTTTATTCTGAAACTAAAATTCATATCGTTCCGAAACAAAACTTTGGATGGATCCAAAATCCACATAACGAACCAAATCCAATTTTGAATCTGAAATCTGGAAAACAAAAGACATTAAAATCTGAATCAATCCAAAATCAATTTTTTGCCGGGTTACATGTCTGCTATTGAACTCATGTAATTTGGTTATGTGGCCAGTAGGTGGGGAAACATTGAGCACGAAAAAAGTTCTTATTTTTTTTACTTTCTTATCTATCCTTGCAATACTGCTAACACAGCTTTAAGTGACTTTTTGGATATGAAAAGTAAAGAAAGTTACAGTTTCAATGTTTTACATCTTTGCTGTAACAGTTGTAATAGCTGTAATAGTTCTTATTTGCATCCATTTCTTTGGGTTATGGGAGTGATTTTCCAAACACTGGTTTAAACAGATGTCCACTAAATCGCCAACATATTGATGTCCAGCTAATCCAAAAAGATCTGAATGTTGATTTGCATGGAAAATACAATATGTGTCCAGAAAACAGACTGAAGCACATCCTGACTTTCATTCAGTTTAGCAGATGGACATAGATTACATGAAATGTCTGTAAAACGCTACCCAGCTAGTAAACACACAGATGGATGGACTAGATCCCAACTAATTTACAGAGTCTGAAATGAAAATAAAAACATGTAAAAGGTTTTACAAGATGGTGGCAAGTGCAAAGGTTATTGATGATACTTCCCAACTGTGCAAGATACAACTTTGGTGCTTTTTAAAATTATTTATTTAACCACCCTGCTGACCAGCCACTGGTTTGCAGCCCCATTGTTCCGGGAAGACGTACCCATTTGCCCTCCCATTGTTTGCAGGCGGGCTCTACAGACACTTCTCCCATTGTCATTAGACACTGGAGAGCTGGGGCTTTAGACACAGAGCCGATTGGACTGGCTCTGTGTCCTGTGATCACTGCGATTGGTTATCACAGGGCAATGTTTACATTGCCAATCTCTCCCCTTCCTCTTACATCAGAGGCAGGGGAGAGTAAAGGGGGTAATGGATGGATGAGTCATCCATTCATTACGTCCTAGTAAAAACAAGCTGCAGTAGCAGCATAATAAATAAAGTGTCAAATCATTTTAACCCCTTTAACCTCCCTCCTTTCTTGCTTGTGTTAGATCCATTCTATCTATGCTACAAACTGCACATTAACTCTTTCACCCCCTCCTCTCCCTGTCTATGACCTGTACATTTGTTTCTCTGTTGTGCACTATTACCAAGCTCCATCTTTTAACCCCTCAATACCAGCATGTTTTCTTTCATTTCCAAAAAATTGCTGCAAAAAATCAGATCACGTTGGAGTGTCTACTTTCCAAAAAAAGGGGTTATTTCAGGAATTTTCATACTGTCCTGACATTTTTATTTGCTATGATTTATTAATGAAAGTAAGAGAAACAGACTTTTTGCAAATTTGTTGGTCTTTTGTACTTTATCTAGTAAGAAATTTAAAAAAAAAAGGCAGCTATTAAATACCACTAACAGAAAGCTCGGTTTGTCCCCAAAAAAAATATAAAATTAATTTTGTTACAGTGTTGCGTGATGGAGGAATTCTCAGCCAAACTAGCACAGCGCTAAAACTGAAAAATGGCCTGGTCATGAAGGGGGTGTAACATGCCAGTACTGAAGTGATTAAAGTTAAAATGCATTTTTTGCCTCTCTTCCTCTCCTGGTGGCAATAAACAGTTTTGGATTTTCATTCACTTTTATTCCTGTGACATTGGCAATCAGGACAAATTAAGAGAATAAATCTCCTTAACAGGGACCCAAATAACAATAAAAGCTTGACAGTGGTAGTAACCCCTCAAGATCCATCAAAATCTAAAAATATTTCCTTTAGTTATCTTTTAAACATGCTTCCTTGGAATTCATCAATCCTGCTGCAGTGCTCCAACATGATCCCTACTGAGTGAGTCCAATAGCTCTACAATCAGCACAAAGCGTGATATTTTCTCATTGTTTCAATAGGGGACATCTCTCTAAGGCCTCATTTACACAGGCACTGGTCTCTGAAACATGATCCACGATGGACCACTTTTCAGAGATTGTGGCTACCTGGCATTCAGCGGATGTTACTGCTGCCTCCTAAATGCTTTTTTTTTCGGCATCCCAAGGGAGATTTTTCATGGAACTACCTCTATGGTCATCAGCCTGTATATCCCAAAGAGCTGCACTCTGATGCCATAACTCCAATATTAACAACTTTATTGACTCCAACAAGATAGCGCCCAGTCCCTCTCAATGACTGCTCCACTCTAATTTGTTTTTTCCCTACAAATGGGCTCAATCATAGAGGCCATAGTATCACAATGCTGCTGTTTGGCAGGCTACACCGCCTGCCAAATGCAACATGTTGTAAAATGTTTGCTGCACCGTGAAGCAAGCACCTTGGCCATGGCAATGTGTACAGATCTGTGCAATGCTGACCTTGCCGTGGGCGGCTGGGGAGCAGTAAAAACGCGGAACAACTGCCTGTTTTTACAGCCCCTTGGTTGCTTTTGTAGATGAGGCCTAAGAGGGGAATTATTTTCCAGTGGGGCATTTTCTATACTGAAATGACACATAAGACATTGAAAGCACCCTAAAATGATGGGTGTCATTTTGTAAAAACATCAAGCAGGATTAAAGTGGCCTGACCCTTTTATTAAGTTTCATTAAAAAAAATAGAAAATTCTAACTAAAACACCTATAAAACATGGCAGCATAATGTCAGCATTAAAATGACTAAATTAAATCATTGTTTAAATGAAGTCCAGTTTCAACTACAGGGTCACCTCTCCGTCTACAAGACAGGAGGAGGCTGTGGCAGTAATCACTTATTACAGTAAAAGTCCAGACAGAATCATAAAAAAAATAAAGCAGAGATATAAAACAGTGTAGACAGTTTATGCTAGAGGCCACGCCGTACGCACAGCATGCATTACCATTTACTGACATTTAGACTTTTTTTTTTTCCATTTCCCAACATATTTCATTGAAAATATTTCAGTCTAAAGTGACATTGAAACAGTAACAATATCCAGCACAATTAGCACCGCAGCAAGCCAGAATTACCGTCAATGTGAATAAAAGTAATAATGACATACATCTTTTAATTTCCTTCAGCCGCGACAGATGAAACAGAACAAGTTTCAGGGAGGTTTAATTCGATTTCCCTGGGCGACTATAAAAAAAAAAAAAAGTTTGATTCGTTTAAATTCAGCCGCCAATCTGTTGTCTAATGAATACAAGTATATCCTGGGCTGATTAAAATTCCATTTTCTTTGCTTGTGAAATCTCGTAAACTAGAAGAGAATGCGTCTATTTTATCATCTTTTAAACCACATATTACTGGAGTCGTATTACTGTGATAAAACATATCTTTTGCTTCAAAAGCAGCATTTGAAGTGGCTGGTTTTAATATCTTAATTGTTAGATGTAATAAAATTTGGCTCAGCAGTGTTCTGCTTTCATATAAACAGTGCAGACTTCAGACAAAGATTTTGTTGTGTGTGAATGAGAGGGCCATTTAGCCGGGGCTCTTTGAAGGATATTGGCCGGGACTGCTTAACGAATAACTGCACATGTAATTAGATTAGACTTCTTTGGCCAAATGTGGCCTAGCTAAAATAATGGAATATCGCCAGTGACAGCTGGTTCAGATAAAAACACGGAATATTTTCCTGATTTCATAAAAATTCCTTTAATTTACATCTGTATAACTATGTACTGCATAGCACCTCTATTATTAAAAAAAAAACAAAAAACATTTTTGTCTTGTGGATGGATGGAGAGTTCTCAATTTTTACATAAATGGCCTCTTTCACAACTCTTTTAAACCATTATATATATATATATATATATAAATCCAGGCTTTTCACTTACAGGGAGGGTTTGGTTAATTTGGGTCCCATAACATTTTATCTGAGGCATGATGGATGCCCTGGTTATTCCATGCATCCTATAGTTGGCCATCAGAGTGGTGTGGTCTCTTTTCTCATAATTACTATTATACACTATATATATATAGTGCCAACAGTTTGTGCAGGGCTTGACAATATAAGGAAGACATTACAGTTACAGTACAAATCAAGTCAACATGATAAGGAGAGCTTACACTCTAAATATGCACTCCCTTGTGTCATACTCACACAGCCTGCCATCTGAACTACAACTCAATGTCTGAAAAATGTAACATCATCATTGCTTGCTGGAAGCAATGCATTATGGGATATGTAGTCTTGAGAAATTAAGATTGCATCACATCTAGCAGCAGGGAAAGAGCTGCAAAGCACACTGGGATTCCAGGAAGTTGTTGGAAGTGCAGGGCAGACAGAAGGCTGCACTCACTACATAAAAGGGATATTTTTCAAGTAAGCTTTGATTGCATTATCAAAAACAACTCTAATATGTATTCCTATCACAATGCTGATGTCATAACAGGATAGTATATGCTGGGACTTTAAAACTCCTTCAATAAATGTATAGGGTACATATCAATGTCTGGAGGTCTGATCCAACACAACATGTATAGCAATCACTGAAACAAACAACTACATGAAAGCCTGTGTAATGTTTCATTTCCAGGGAAATTCACCCTACAGATAATAAATCGGTAGCTTGTAGCTTTTACCAGAGGAGATAAACCTGTCTGAGCTGATCCTTATGTAGAAGAACAAAGTGAATGAACTATTACAAGTAGAAAAAAGTGAATTCTGACTCAGCCTGGATGTTCTCTAAAACTACTCAGCTAATGCAATTTGTCAAGCGCAGTATCATGGAAGTAATGATTTAACATTCAACGTGCCAAATCATCAGCTAAATCATCAGTAACACCATTCTTATACCTTCCTAGGCCATTATCCTGAAAATATTTCTGTACCATTTAGTGTCAGTAGAATCCAACAACATCCAGGATGACTTCTTGTAAGAGATTAGCATTTGTCAAATGGCTGTCATCTTTACATCCCAGCATTGTAACCACTTTGTTATTACTTTTATTTAAAGGGCATTATACGCCACTTTACCCAGTCCCAGTCCCAGTTACCCAGTAAGTCCTTACATGTGAAAATTAATAAACATAAACTCTGATTTCTCTGAATACAATTCGGGTGTGTCTAAACAGAGAACTAAAGCCAAACCTTTTTTCTGGCTTTACTTCTCTTTTGGGTCACAGCAGTACAATAACTACTTGACCCAAAGTCAGCATATAGCACGTTACTGCAGTTGGGAAGGATCCTGATAATATTGTTAGTGTTCTGCCCTCACAGGTAGGAAATTATTGACTTACCTACCTGCCATCTTAAAATTATAGAGAAACATTTCTACAGCAGAGCAGACAGTTTTTCTATGGTAAGTTTAGAGCAATCCCCAGCCCAAGAAGAAGGAAACGGGTGCATTCTGGGAACTCTGCCTCTGTCGTAGAGCAGAGGAGAAGAGGATCCAGTGCCATGAGCATGTTCGAAGGAAAGCGGCCAATTCCTTTTAAGCAGCATCACTGGTAGGGACAGACTTGTTTCTTTTTATATTTGTGAGCTATCACTTTATTTACATGCTTGCATGCTGATTGTAGAATAGGAGGGTTTAGCATGTCGACCTATACAAGCCACAGGGTAACATGTAGCGGGAACAGAACAGTTAGGATCCACCAGGCTGCCTGATTGACAGCTGGCTCTGCCCCTTTGGAGCCAGAGCCAGCTGTACCCGCCCCCTCCTGTCTGTCCCTCCAATGAGTGCTGAGAGAAGGGAGGGGGAACACCTCCAGAGGTTAGTGACTGACAGTGCCTGCCCTGTGCAGGGAGAAGACGGTGAGCTGAGCATCACCTCATGGTACAGTATATACAGCTGGAGTGGGACACTGCAGGTATTGGGAAGAGTACATCTTACTATCCTAATACTTCTCCTTTTGGAAAAGAAAACCTGCATGATGTCAGATGCATCTATCAATGAATTCTGAAGGATCTCAGAAGCTTCTCAAACTGATCCCATCGACACAGGCCTTTATTCTGTTCTAAGGCTGCTGTGACCTGCACTGTATAAGACTGGCAGTTGCAGTCAGATAACTGTGATTATTCTATGTGCATAGATGAAATGATGTGTACATGGACAGAGAACTGGCTACAGGAACATGTCCAGAGAGTATTGATAGATGACTCTTTCTCAGATTGGTCTAAGGTTGAGAGTGGGGTGCCCCATACTGTTTAACCTTTTTTATTAATGATATTGGAGAAGGTGTTAATAGCTATGTTTCTGTGTTTGCTGATGATACTAAAATTGGGAGGGTAATAGACACGGACTTAGACATTATAACATTACAAGAGGACCTGAAAAAAATAGGGGAGCAACTATATGGCAGATGAGTTTAATGTTGAAAAATGTAAAGTAATGCATTTTGGGGTTAAAAACAGGCAAGCGGAATAGACATTAACCACTTCCGGGCCGCAATACGTCTATAGACTGCCCCGTTACGGCGCCCAGGAGCGGCTCGGTGAGATTCAGCCGCTGATCCCTCCTCCGATCACTGGACCCGGAAGTGATGTGTATTACATCACTTCCGGTGTCACTCTTACAGTCTCCGACTCTTAGAGCCAGGAGAAGAATCTGTGGAACCAGATCTCTGCTTCCTCAGCTTCTTTGGGGTCCCTAGGTGACATTAGGGGTCTGAAAGACCCCTGATGTCTCCATAAAAAAGACCTGTCACACCCTATCTGCTATTACATAGGGTGCTTGTTAGTGGAAAAAAAAGTGTTTAAAAATTATAAAAATTAAAGTAACATATTTTTAGGTCCCCCACCCACCCCACGTGCACGCACATACACATGCAAACACACGTGCGAAAACGACAATTACGCTACACGTTACCTATTGCCGGGAATGTCAGAGTGAGAGCAATAAGCGAGCAGAGTACTGTCTTGTATTAAAAAGGGAATGTATTGTAGAGACTCATCTGGAGTATGCGGTTCAGTTTTGATCACCAATCCACAGAAAGGATGTCCTCGAGCTGGAGAGAGTCCAGAGAAGGGCAACTAAACTAATTAGGGGCTGGTGGACCTAAGCTATGAGACAAGGTTGCTAAATTGAAACATGTTCACGATGGAAGTGAGGAGATTAAGAGGGGACATAATTTTGATGTACAAAATGTTTGGTGGAGATGGCAACATCAGCAATAAACTATTTACTGTAAACTTCCTAAAAAAGACTAGAGGCCACCAGCTAAAACTGCTGGAGAAAAGATTTAACCACAAAGAGCGTAGGGGCTTTTTCTCAGTCAGAGTGTTTAGATTTTGGAACTCTCTGCCACAAGCAGTGGTATCAGCAGAGAGTATTGAATCATGCAAAAATCAACTAGATACCTTCCTCAGAGACCGTAACATACAGGAGTACAGGTACTCTTAAATACTAGACCACACAGGGACTCATATACACACATGCACACACAACACACACACAGACGCACAAGGGTTGAACTTGATGGACATGTGTCTTTATTCAGCCTCAAATACTATGTAACTATTATTTCTCCTGTATATTGGCTTTTTTGGTAGTTAAGGAAGAACTCCAGGAAAAAATATTACCCTTGAAGTGGGGCTACCACTCGTGCTTTTTTTCGCCTAGGGTGTAAAAAAATTAAAAAATGTTTATTCTCACCCGATCCTTGCAGCTGGCTGGCTGTTAGACCAGTCGCTCCGGCCTGTCTCCTCCTCCTCCTCTGCAGGGATGGAATGTCCCTCGGCATCTTCACGTCCAATACACTCACAGGACCTTAGACCGCTGGACAAGAGGGAGAGGCTGGAAGGACAAATTTTGAGGTATGTGCACTAGCCTTTACGTTCTGTGCTATGCATGCATAGATCAGCCCCTTGCTGCTGCCTCTCATCTTGTAACATGCTACAAAGTAACACTGTACAGTCTGAGTGATCATTAGATGATGGGAGATTCAGCAAATCGTTCTTCCATCCTGCATTAGACTGATGACATCATTCTCTCAGAGCCCAAAAAAAGGTACAGGTCCACTTTAAAATGTACCCATACTGTCTTTTGTCCTAGAATAATATCTGAACCGGACCAGAAAATGTTGCAAAGAATGATATAAGGTTTTCATAATACAAAACATCAGAAACCTTCCTCATGTAAAGGAATGCAAAGAGAAATGTATTGGTACACATTCTAATCATATGTTGTACATAAAACAAGTTGAATCAGCAGAGTAATCTGAAGCCACACATTGTGCAGTGACTCACTTATACTTGGCACGCTGAAAATGCACACACAGTCATGTGACGCTGCATTTCATCATATGTACAGCTATAGCTACACTTTGAATAACGGTATTATCTTCCCAGAGACATAAATGTGACAACCCGTTAATTCATTCATCCCCCAAACTAACCTCCACTACACAAAGGTCAACAAACCGCACAGTGTGACCATGGAACAGCTACTACACTAATCACACTGGAAGGTTTACTACAAACACGACATTGATGGCAAAAATATTTGGAGCCCACTTGAACGAATAGATTTCATGCATTGGCTGCATTCTACAACCACACTGGTTTTCTGTGTGACGTTTCTAAAGTATGGCCTATAGCCTTCGGTCTGTCTCCAGAGTGAATGACACATCATCAGGAACTCAAAATGGACTGCAGAGAATCATAGTTCGACCTTATCATTTCTTTGTTCCCATGCAAATCCCTGCCCTCCACAAAATATGACCCAGTTTGTTTAATAAACAACTCTTTATTAAATCCAACACATATTCGTGCCAGCCACAGACTAACTGTGAGCACCCAGTAACGATAACCATATAACAATGAGAACAACCTGTTTTAACCTTAAAGTAGTATCGCCCCGCTTCGGCTGACACTTCGGCTCAGTCGAGCCGAAGCAGATGCCTTCGGCTTGGTTGAGCTGCTTGGCCGCCTTCGGGTGCTGTACGGGCTGAACCGAAGGGCTCCCTTAGCCGAAGGATCAGCCGAAGCTATGGCTGGATCCTTAAGGTGCCCATACACTGCACGATTATCGTACGATAATCGCATGCGATCGGTTTTTCGTACGATAATCGAGCAGTGTGAATGGAGACGTGCAACCGTTTCTACTGTACTGTCCCACACACAGGCATCTGATAGAATCGCACCCCGACCCGGCATCTGAAGTCCCTGCACCCAGTCCCAGAAGAGACCGCCGGACGCTGCCTCCAAAAGGAACCCCGTCGTCGATGACTACACTTCCCCAAGAACCTCGCGGTGAGTTGATATATGCACCACACACCGTTCAACTTGCCTCCATTTTCATGTGCACCTCTTTTGTTTTTTTGTTTTTATTTCTCCCTCCACCCCTGATATTGATCACATTGCGGAGGGAAAAATATCTACGAAACTGCTTCTCGGGCAGCATTTAACCTGCATGCCCTAGTCCATTTAACCCCTGCCATACCCTCTCCTATTCAACTCCAAGGGCAGTTGCGCCTCACTGTTTTTTTCTGTTTTGCACCCTTACCAAGTGGACACCCCGGTCCACTTCAAACTGAAGCCGCACGCCACCCCCATCTCAACACCATCCTCCTCCACACAGCCCCCACTCAACTAAAAGTTCTGAGAAAGTCAGAACCAAAAAACCCCCCATCCCTCAGGAGAGCGCCGTCACACAGGACTTGAATCCTCAATCTTCCATCACTTCCAAAAACTTCCTGGATTCCCAGTGTGCATTGCATCTCTTTCTCTGCTGCTTGATGTGATGCAATCTCGATTTCTCAAGACTACAGATCCCACCATGCATTGCTTCTAGCAAGTAATAATGATGTTATATTGTTCAGACGTTGCATTGTAGTTCAGTAGTCAGGCTCCATGGTAGTGGAGACACAAGGAAGTGCATATTCACATGGCTGAGTGAAATTGTGTCTGTGCATTGAAGAAGTACATCCTATAGGTATCTTCAATAGTAAGTTTACAAACTTCCAGATTGATGTGGTTATTAGGAGCGGGATAGAACTTATTGAAATTCAATATAGAAAAACATATTTAATTTTAGTTTTTGGCCATAGATATCCTCTAACTCTGCAAAAAGTAATTTACCACCAAAGCGCTGAAAGTTGATCATTTCTGAAGACTCTGAGATCATGCTGCTGATATTTTAATAATCTATGATGTGCATTTGGGACTGAGTTCATTATCTTGCATTACAAAACAGTTTCTGGCACAACGTGCCTTAGGGGACTGCACGACTAAGCAACCTTTAAATAAAACATTATAAATTCAAGTGTTTGTGTTATGTTTGTCACAAGGCAACAGTTTTGCTATGGACATGGCCAATTGTGCCAGAACCTCCCCAGTAGGAGCTATTCAGTACAGAAATATTGTTCTAACACACGTAGGTTATGTCCAATAACATTTCTATAGCAACTTTGGAAACAGCACAACTTTATGCACAATGTTTGTAGGCATACAGGACAGAGTACTACTACACCCTCACAGATGTGGGCCATAAAGAATTCAGAAGTCATGGCTTAAACCCACTGCTCCTTTTATTCACCACTACTTTTTCTTTATATTGGTGCTTGAAAATATCAAATTTAATAAATGTATAGGACAGATAAAACATTAGGTGTAATATAACAAGTCTGGTATTCACATTTTACATTTGTCTTTAAGGCTGGGTTCACACCTTGGCGTTTTTCAGCGCTGATGAAAGCGCTGAAAAATGCTCAAGCAGTGAAATCCTATGAATCCCTATGGGCATGGTTGCCACCTGGGCATATTTCAGCGCGATTTGTCACGCTGAAAAAACACCCTACGCCAGAAATAGTAACAGAGCTTCTTTGGGGCGTATTTCAGCGCGTATCCATTGGTATTCCGGAGTGTGGCTCGGGGTTAACAAAGCGGTAACCCCAAACCACACTCTGGAATACAGCGTAGGACTTACCTTGTCCGCGATCCCCACTGTGTCCTTTGGCCGCTGCCATCTTCCGGGTTCAGTCCCTTGCGAGCGTCCGCGTCGCAGGGGGGCGGAACCGGCGGGAAGTTTGAAAAGTTAAGAAAACAAAAAAAGAGAGAGAAAAAAACAGATGGCAGGTATCACCACTTGGTATCCTGGAAAAGTTTACTCTGCTAGATAGAGCAGAGTAAATCTTTACGGGATAACATTTTTCCTGGAGCATCCAGGAGAGTTGGGATGTCTGCGTTGTCCACCATTGTCATTTTCCTATTTTGGAAGAACGAAGAATTTGGTTGCTATAGATGAGAATTTAAAAAAAATGCTCCTTCCCATCTCTACTAGAATGTGCTGGCCATCCACCGCTGGTAATTGTGCCAATGAATACTGGATTCAGAACTGTATCATACAGGAGCTTTCCATTGATTGTTAGCTTGAGGTATGGATGCACCTAAATATATTTCTGACTGAAAATAAACAGTCATTCTCTAATCCACTTACAGATGATTATACTTCTGAAAAACAAATTATAGAACCACACAGGGCTAGTAAACACACAAATGTCACTGTGATAAATAACAAAGGAAGAGCAAATCTACCAGAGTTTATCGAATCCTGCATGAAATCTGCGAAATCCCAATTGAAGTCTAAGGGGGGCAAATCCTGTTACTAAATTCTGGCCAGTTTCAAGGCTAATAGGCAAGCTATGATTAAAAAGGCCATGAGGCGTTGGACACTGCCATTGGGGACATTAGACAAAGTGAAAAATATATATTTTTTAATACCATACAGCAGGGTATGGTATTCATTTTAAGGGTAGGGTATTTATTATTAAGGGTAGGGTCCTTTTAATGCGACTTCAAGGGCGACATGGAAAAAAAAAACACAATTTCTTTAACCCTTTTGCTGCCAAGGCCTTTTTTGCTTTTTGGCACACGTTATAGTCCACATTTTAGGCCTGAAAATGTTTTAAAACCATCAAACATTATATATTTTCTGAAAGCAAAGACCCTGTAGAAAATGGCGGCAGTTGTAAATTTTGATGTCACATGATAATAGCGCAACACTTTATCAAACCCACAAATTTTGTAAAAAAATGCACTTGTTAATTTTAGTGCCCACAAACACAATAATGCCCATTTTGTAAAATATAAAAGATGAGGTTATGATGAGTAAATAGATACCCAACGTGCCCTGGTTAAAAATTGCGTGCGTCCAAATTGGCCATAGGCGACTCCCTAAAGCCTGTACAGGTCATCATAGAGATATCCATTTATTGCTCTCACTCTGGCGCATGCAGCAATACCTGACAGTTGCGCGCGACTGTCGTTTTTGTATGTAGGCGCACCAGATGTGTGTTTATGTTAATATGAGCATTTTTGCAGGGGCGGGGGACTTTATTTTTATTTTTTGTTTTTACATTTCTTATATTTAACCTTATTTTTTAACTTTTTTTTCCAACTTCATTGCTATGATATAGGGGGCCTTACAATCCCCCTATGTGACCGCGTATTGGTGAAGACAGGTAAAATTTAAGGTGACACTAGGGGTCTAATTGACCACTCCAAAAAAGCTATTGGAGCACAGAGCTCCAATAGCTTCTTGCCTGGCTTCTGCGCCAAGCAATGACAACTGAGGGACCAGAAGTGATGAAATCAGCGTCGCTTCCGGTCCCATTGAGCAGGGAGATCAGCAAATGGATGTTTGCCGGTCTCCTTCCCAGTTTCCCGCTGACACCCATGATGCCGGTCTCGGGCCCGCAGGAGGGGCAACGGAGCCCAGGAAGCAAGGTGGGGGTGTCGCACTATACCGGCCTTCAGAAGCGATCCACCAGAATGGATTCCAGTGTAACGCTAGATTCCCAGAGCCCGCTGCCAGCAATGTCTGACATATGTTGTGGCAGTGAAAGGGTTAAAGTACTGCAGACAGTACTTTTTTCAGCTCAGAGCGCTGTGACATGGTACAACTGCGACTTAATGAAATGTTAGAAGTTCATTAACTTGAACAGGTGACTGCTGTTGCTTGTGAATGGAAGATTAGGGATTCCTGCTGGAGTTCCTGGCGCAGGAATCCCTAACCACACCTAAAGATATAGTGTGAATGGGGCCTTATTGTCATTTCACACAAAATAAATATTAACAGAAAAAAGCACAATACTTTTTTGCACAGATCAGAAACAACCAATAGCTGGAACGGATTGCATTTGTTTTGAACAATTTTTGTTCATGTGTCTTAGATCCAAATGAAAAGCAGCATTTTGAGCATGTGGAACGCAGTAATGGCGTATGAAGCCTAAATCATAATTTTATACAAAAAAATTCCCACTCACAACAATCTGCAATGAGTGTTTCCTGTGTTTTACTTGTTATGATGTGTGCAGTTTACTCTCAGCAAGTCCTATAATCGTAAACAATCTCATTCAGAAAACGTACCAAACATATTTACTGAATAAAAAGATTTACAGGTCTGGTGACAGGTTTATATAACTAGTTCATTAAGAAATTTACAAAAACAATGTTTTTAAAAGCAGACCATGAAAAAAACACTACTGTAGCCTACCATAGAGGCCACTCACATGATCGATGGGGGTCTAGATTTCAGACAAGGACAGATAAAGTGAAAATGAGGCACGGATACAGAATTTCTAAGAATCAAGTGAGTTATCACTGGGCACATTAGCTCCGGTTCGGAAGCCCTCCACAAAATGGGGACATTGCCTAAAAAAAGAGGGGAAACCCAGAGTTAAGAATGAACGTATATACAGTTTAATGAGAGCGCCAATCAAGTGACCAAGAGTCCAACATTTTTAATGATAAAATTGTTTCACAGCAGAAAAATAGTCAGTGTTTCAGGGGCCACACAAACTTCCTCTTCATCAGGACTCAGGATTTTGTCTCTGATTAAGCAGATACTAGATAAAAAGAGGCAGGTTGTGCCAGGGTTAACGAGTGCAGCGAAGTTTTATTATACTTTACCTCTTCCTGATGTTAGGACGTTCCATGCCGTCCTGGAAAACATGGGCTTTAAAGACGTTAGGACGGCATGGAATGTCCTAACTTCTAAGCCCTTCTGTTCCCCCCATTATACAGGTGAAACTCGAATAATTAGAATATTGTGCAAAAGTAATTGCAGTAAGTGCTGCAAAAGGGGCCCAAACCAAGTACTGAGTACATATGCATGCTTGTACTTTTCAGAGGTCCGATATTGTTCTATGTACAATCCTTGTTTTATTGATTGCATGTAATATTCTCATTTTCTGAGATTGTGGATTTGGGGTTCTTGGGGTTTTCATGAGCTGTAAGCCCTAATCATCACAATTATGACAAATCACGGCTTGAATTATCTTGCTTTGCATGTAATGAGTATCTCATATATTAGTTTCACCTTTTAAGTTGCATTAGTGAAATAAATGAACTTTGCACGATATTCTAATTATTCGAGTTTCACCTGTACTTACCTGCTGGGATGCAATGTGGGGGACTTGCCTGGCTTTTGAGGCAGTCTTTAGTTCGGCTCTCACGAAAATGACCTTGACGACATTTATCAAGCTAATAGGTAACACAATTAAAGGCAAATCAGACTGTCTACCCATTTAACAAAATCTACGGTATGTATTTCTGACCCCTGCGTCTCAAATTTTGGAAAGCAAATGGATACAGGTTTTTAAAGGTCTATGACAGAATTAGAAATTGAAGAGGAGACAGGATTTCACCCCAAACATATGCAATTAAGAACTGATCAGGGACAGGTTTTTTTTTTTCTCTTGCATTGCTACTTTAGAACAGCAGAGGTAAGAATTTATGTATGAAGCTAAACTCATCAAAACTGGAGCAGACAAAATCTGGAGCAGTTGTACATGGCAACCATTTAGCATTCACCTTTCATTTTCAAAGCTTAACTAAACAAACTGAAGAGAGAAGCTGATTGGTTGCCATAGGCAACTGCTCCAGATTTTGTCTGCCCCAGTTTTGATAACCCCCCCATAGTATATTTGTCTTAGAATTGCCTTGCTGTATGATCGAATTGATTTAATGCCCCCCTTACTCTGTGTCATACTTTACTTGCAAATAATGTAGCAGTTAGGAATTGCGGTTGTTGAACTGTTTTCACGCGTTTGTCGCACGTTTTTTCTTAGCGAATTATGCTTTTAATTATTGCGGGGTTCTCAATGCATAGATAGGTCTATGGGACGAAAACCGTGCAACATGCGCCTGAAAATAGCTCCTGCATCTTTTTGCACGACAGGCGATATCGCACACACAACACCTAGATGTGAACTGTCGCAATTGACTTGTACGGGTTTTTTGTGTTTTGCGCGACTGAATCCGCATGATGAAATGCAAAGGTGTAAACAAGGCCTTAGGTGTTCAATTCAGAATGGTCTGATGCACTGAGCTACTGGAAGTGCATTGTCAAGAATGGGCTGTACCAATGTAATGCACATGTGGCAATGCACTCCAAGGCATTTTTTTAACCTGGTGCTTAGGTGCCATTTGAAAAGATTCCTTCAGCCTCCATCCATCTCCTCCAGTCAGTATGAAATCCACAAGTCAGGTACACACTCAACTATCTATCTTACCTGGAGTTCTAATACAAATTATGTTTACAGAGAGGAGCTCTGGTGGTCTCATGTTTCAGTACAGAAGGGTGAAGATGTGTTCCCAGCATACAAGCCTGTATTATTTGGGGCTGGTAGCATCCATAGGGGGTTGAAAGCTCATTAAAACATGGAAACTTTCTTAAGAAGCTATATACTAGCCATGAGACGAATGTAATCAATAACTGGCTGCACAGGAGAAACAAAGAAGAAACAGGAGAAACTGCTAGACAGTAGCAATTTGAACGGCTTGAAAACTAATTTTTGAATGGATGGTCTATTTAAATTTCTCTTTTCAGTTTGGGAGGAATACAATTGAAGACTTTTCCATAGTTAATTAGCTGGTAGTTGCTATTCTTTATCCATTCCAACAATAGCATTTATTATGGGAGCAACTGACCTTGATAAACAAAGTGTGTACTTACAGCCATGGATTCCAAGGCACTTCGTGAAAAGTCTCGATTGTGCATGTTTTTCAGATTCTACATAATGTACAATACAAGATGAATGCTACTTGCGACATGTGCCTTATACACACCCTGGAACTACACAAATGTGTTGTGTGGAGATATTTCATTTGGTGCTTGAAGGTATTTTTGGCTATGAAAAAGCATGGATCTGATTTACTAAGGTGTGAAGCAAGCCTTTATTCAGTTCACTCATTTAATCAGAAGATATACCTATTTTATTGAAAATTTCTCTGAACATGACGGGAATATTTGCAATGAGCACAGGTTCAATTCAGCACACTTTTTCAGGTACTAAATGCAGTGAAAAGCTTTTAGTTTTGTCTAAAGCCAATAGCCTTGTCCAAATATAGACTTTCCCCTCTTAGAAACATATGCAAACAATCAAGCGTACAGTCTCAGTTAATACTCACCCTCAATCCTAAATGTTTATAGCAATCATGCAGCCTTGATCCACAACACTGATTTATGGAGAGACCCATTTCTTGGCCTAGTGGACCTCATTAGAACAAGTCTGGTAGTTCTGGTCAGCATATCAGGGCTTTGAGTCACTTCACTGTAGTACTAGGCACAGGCCCATGTTTTGGTTCAGCAAAAGTTGTGCATTTACTTTAAAGATCCAGTCGAAGGAGCAGTCACTTACAGACCTTTAATGCAAGATGTTAGAAGTCCTTCGTCCTAATGAAACGTGTATGTTTGGGTGGAAGAAAGTCTCCATGCTGCTACTAGTACCCTAGAAAATCACTCTAGAAAAGCAACTTTTTGTAGTGCAGGTAAAAAAGAAATATAGGCTGACTTTGCAGACTCCGCCTGTCAAAAATGCTATCTGGTTGTCATCCTGGAGCAAACATACAGCAAGTAAGGTCAGACCTCTGGAGCTGCATACCTTTTCCAGCTTAGAAACCTCATTGCATTGAACCCAAAGACAGCCAGGCAACTAACATTTTACATAAGGACAGCAACGGCTCACATATTTCTCTCAGTATGAACCGAGTACCTCTGTTCACCAGTAACCATCCTTCTCACAGCCCAGGGCCAGTACTTTGTAACCCTGTGCGAAACCTGTGCATAACAAGGTTACGGACAGGTCCTACCATGAATAGCATGTCTATCACTGGTGAACGTCAGGAAGCACAAGGCAGATTTTCCCATCCTTTATGCTAATTATAATTGCAATATATTTTAATAGATAACATTTTTCATAATAAAAACCATCAGACTGTGGTGTTGAACAAAGAGCTATTTATTAGTATAACACTTTTTTTCCTCAAAGTATCAATAGCAAATGAAGTATGTACAAATTCTTACAGCATTTACACCATAAAAAAAGGTTTGTTTTTCGGCCTTCTGAAGTTTACAAAGTGAGGACCTCTAAGCAGTGATACTGTAACAACAATGTAGCAGGCACTACATTTACTCATTATTCCTAGTCAAATACACTTGTCACCTATACATGCATTTATTTAATAAGATTTTGTAATGAGCAGTGGTGTGCAGCAACCCATCACAGCCAGTCAGGAGCCAGTAGATTATACTATCCTCACGCCAAAAGGTGCCTATACCCTGTAGCACAGAAAAGTCACACTTGATCTCCTTTGCTGATAACTGGCTTATGTATTAGTAAGCTTTCAAGGTGTGGTATCCACTAAGATATCAAACAGCCAGGGATGGAAGATGTGGTCGTACCTGAGACACTTAAGAGTAAGTATGCCACACAAGTTTGCTACATAAGCAGGAAACCCACATCTGTCAGGTCACTTTTGCGGAGTATCCAACCACTCGAAAAGAGGGCGAAGTGTCAGGCAGCAGTTTGTTAATCTTTGGGTGGTTTAAAATAGCCATGAATACTAAAAATGATCATCCATTTACACATCTGGATGTGTTAAACTTGCAGACCATTGAAGGATGCTAGAAGAGTGTACACTGATCATTTATAAATTCATACTATTAGCCATTTTTCTGTTTTGATAAGTGGGCAGCGATGGAAGAAAAACACTTATGATGGGTTAACATCATGAAAACCCATCATGAAAGACACATGGGGGTATAGTTATAAAAAATTTGCATAGCTATTCGTCCAGCGAAACTGCATGTACATTCGTTCTGTGTGAATTAGGCTACTGGTGTGAGAATAGGGCAAAATCAAATGTTCTTAAGGCTATTTTCTCTTCTGGTCAAATGTTCTTCAAATATTATGGGGAGTAGTGAATTGGGAAAATACCAGGTTTTGGCCACTAGATGGAACGGAGGATAATAAGAAATACATTTTAGAAATAAGAGATACAATGTAACAATTCTAGAGAATACTGGAGGGAATTATCAGATAAATGTAACCATTGCTACAGTGATTGCATAGTGATTAAGCCATTAAGCAATCCTTTCTCTACCAAACATGTACAATCTCCTGGATAGTTCACAATATTTCTGCTTAAAAACGAAGGATCAACAGGAACCGATCAATCTTCTCCAAAAACCGGACTGTCCTTACAGTAAATCTGTACAATGCAAATGTGTAGCTCCTCTGTGTCATAAGCGCTCACAACATACAATTGGTGCCTGTGTATGAACAAATAAAACTTGGCCATGCATTCAGCAATCTTTAAGGTCCCTTCTTGAAACCCCCCCTCACATTTTACTGGGCCATTACGGTGTACTATTACCGTGCATTGTGTTGAGACAGTCTATTTATTATAAAAGGGGCTGCCAAAGCACAACAGCTCAAAAATCATACATGACTCTCTTAACACAGTACACCAAAGCGCATGTAGATTGTGGTGCACTACAGCCTACTGTAATAGTGTGTTTGGGTGATATTCCAAATTACATTCTAAAACACGTTTTAGCACACAATACTAAAACATGCACATGAGAACTGGGCCTAAACAATTTTATTATACATTTAAACACAGTACGACTGTTCCAAATATTTGGCCCCTGTGCTGATTAACACAGGGGCAAAATATCTGGAAAACGGTCATACCTCCCTCCTGTGTACCTGGAGGTAGGCTTAAGAAACCTTTGCACACCAAACACACGCACATACAAAAATGGATCTATTTATCATGCCATCACACCTTTAATGGTTATTGGCAAAGGAGGTCTAAAGTACTTGTAGCTTTAAAATCTTATTTGGGATTCCACATGACCTGTTATCTCAGGACTGATATCAGTAGTGAAAGCTGTTATTTGAAGCACTTCTTGGTGAAATATGGTATGAGGAACTAGCATGAGATACAATGCAACTGCATAGGAACTGTTGGCTGTTCTGGTCAAACTGCAGGTGGCACTGACCTAAATATAGCATGTAAATGACCCCACCAGTTACATATTTGGCCCCCCGTGGGCACCTTAAGAAGAAAACATTGCAAATTCTGACTGGTTAGTAAGAACCACTGCACACTATTGTTCATTACACTTTTATTAAATAAGTCCATTACTGTAATAGCAGCCATGTTGTGCCTATATGATACTGGTATATGGTGCCTGGTGCTTAGAGAATGAAAAGGCTGTGAGCTGGTTCAGCTGACAAAATGGCTATCACCACTGCAAAGAGCATTAACAAAACTGCTCAGTAGAACATCAGCTGATTACCCACTGGGAAGACACATCATAAGAAGAAAACTAAAAAGACAAAATAAAAAGAATTCTTTAAGAAGGCCAACGTGCAGAAAAAACTGCCATGGGGAACAAAAGCATTTTTAAGTTGTTAAACTACAATACTTTCAAGTGGGACAAACATTCATAGACTGAGATGTAACATATGCAAGACAACAAATACAATTCATTCAGCTAGATTCCAGCTAGTGAGGCTATTCCAGGATTTGAATTTAGTTTTATACTGATATGGCTGTGTGTTTCCATTTAGTTTTTGTCGACAGACTGCTTATGATGTTTAAAAACGATGGTAGCATGGAGTTGCAAAGATTTGTTCTGTTAAAGGCAACTTTTATTAGCTGTAGTTTGCTCTCATTGTTCTTGTCAAAAGTTTAAGACTGCAAAAAGAATGGGAAACAAAATGCACAGATTTTTTGGTCATATGTTATTAGACATCTCTAAATTATGCAGAAATTAGAAATGGACAGTTTGTGAAGGTACCCAGAGAAAGGGCACCGATGTCAAAAGTTTGAACACTGGACCTATTTCTCTCTAAATGTATGTAAAACCAAAAATTATATTGCAGCTTACCAGTCCTTGGATGTAGCAATTGCATTACGTTTCTTTTTGCAGGCCAATAACATTTTGGCAAGTACAGAAAATACCTGTTGATCTTGCCAGAAATGCAGCATCCTCACCACTCCCTATGAACTAAAAAGACAGCATAATCAATGTTGTCTTTTTTTGTAAAGTAGAAGTCCCATCAATCCACCATGTAATGGAGATGGACAAAGGCAGAAATGTTTGAAGACCATTCTGTGTGGCAACCATAGATAGCACAGTTAAGTGTGTAGACACAAAGTGGCATGTTATTAGACGGGTGTTAGTCACAGCATTACCAGGAGAACATAAAGTACAAAAAAAAACAATGAAAAACAAAGGAGGCTTCCCATCTAAGGACTGGTAAGCTGCAGTGTCTACATTTTTGGTTTCTGGGTTTAGATACACCTTAACTTGCATTGACATGTATATGTGTATGATAAAAACAAGCAGCTGATCAGCCAATCTAATTTTAACATAACTTGATGCGAATATCAGTGGTCCCACAAACTGATGCCTATGTTTGCTAACATTTCAGCGGGCACCAGCTCTATAGCTGTTACCCGTCTCCTATGATGCTTAACCAAATAATAAATTGGAAAGCATATAGGGACATACAATTTAGAAACTGCCTATACTGAAATGCATGGTGATGTGAAAGTCATACTCATTAGGAAAACAATCTTGCTATACAAAAGTCCAATTCTTGCCATTTCCTCTTCAAAGAAAAAACCAAGCAAAGACACCATATGTGCCCTGCAAACCTTAAACTGCAAAATATAACAGAAAATATATGTATACAAAACACAATAAGACATATGCATGTTAAGTACATTTTCTACCCTTCATAATCATGTAAACAGTGCACAGTAACACTGAAGTGATCCCATCTCGTACACACAAAAAATGAAGCCATTTTGTGGGTGGGACAATCCTCCAAGAGAATACAACCAATCAATTCGCTAAGAAAGTTTTGACATTTCCAAAACACAAGGCACCAAAAGCTTTATCCTTTAGTCATGCCAAACATTTTCTTGTCACATCTATTTCTTATATGGTATAATGGGTGAACCCACGACGTGGCTGCCACATAGGCATGTATACAAGACAGGCACATTTTAAAACAAAGCTATTCAATTCTGACATGTGGTCTTAAACATTTGGCAGGTAGTGAGTAGATACTACTAGGCTTTGTAGGATTTGTTCAAGTGAAAGCCAGGTCATTTCACATGTTGACAAGCATGCAACTTGAAAACATTGCACAACAAGCAACAGAGAGCAGATTGAAAAGTTTACAAGACTTCAAGTAGACTTGACAACCCTTTACAACTGAAAATTCACATACATGATGGATTCTCGTGGGTTTGCCACTGGTTCACTCTCACACATGGGATACCTTCTGTGAATCCCTAGCTTGCTTAATGCTATATAACCATTTGATAATCCTGGCATTTCTCTCTATGGCAGAAATACCGTACGGCACACGATCATTGGCACTGTCATCTCTAAGGTCACTGTTGCTGTCCTGAGACTGTTCACAGTCTGAGCTGATCATGCTTGCACTGCGAAAGTTTAGAGAAATTATATCAGAATTAGCCCTTGCAAAATTTTCCATCCCGAGGTTTTCAAGCTCTTCAGGATCCAGTCCACAGTAATTAAAAAACCTCTCTACATCTGCATCCACACGAAAATATCTGTCGCTCAAGTCAGATTTTGATCGTTGGAGTGATGGCCTTCGCATGACACCGGAGGTGGGTTCCATATTGTCATTGTCCGGTGACTTGAGGGTGGTGAGAGTTGCAAGTTTGGGTTTTGGGGGCAATGGTGGTGCTGAACTGCTGCATGGTATCGCTTTTATCTGCTTCACATTAACTTTCCTAATGTCTGAAGAGCTATGAGAAACATGTAAAAAAGTATCAACTGATTTGTCAAGAAGCCTTCTGCTGATGTTGGAGTTGGTATCTTGAGGGCTTCCATGACTCTGTGTAGGGTAGACCTTTAAAGACTCTGCAAATGAATGTCGGTTTTGGTCAGCGGAGTCTGACCGATTTGGAGGCCAGTTCCGAGAAGTTTGCTTGTGCACAGAAACTGTACTAGAGCCTTCAGAGCTGTTGATAATGTTTTTAAGGATCTCAAGCTTTAAAGTCTCTCTTTGTGCACAGCTTTCGTTTTTTGAATTGTTGTTAAACATCTTCAGAGTTGGGCTGGCCAAAGCTCTTTTAGCTCCGGGGCATACAGGAGGTTTTGAAAGTACAGCTGGCTTCACGGGTTCTTGTTTGGCATTGATAACCTCTTGGCTTTTGACATACTTTGCCTTATCAGCTTCTAGTCTTTCCACTGCGCTGAGTCTCTTGGGATTAGGCTCTGACTGCCTGCGGAAATAATCAGGTCCTTTGTTCAATATTCGGAGTGGGACAGCACATGTAAAAGCCACTGCTGGGCTTACAGGTTTGCCCATGCTACCTGTCTGTAGTGTTTCTGTAGGCATGTTTGGCGATTGTTCCCCCGCAGCCGTTTTGGATTCTCTTCTTGTGTTTCCTAAATGCAATGTGTAGAAACATGTGCATCAAGCACAATGGATAACAGTTGAATCTTGAAATCAGACTGTTAGCAGCAGCTCTTCATCTCACAGCTCATTAAATAGCATTGCTGTTTTATTTATCTGTTAAAAGGCAGATAAAAAAAAAGAAGAAAAAGCCCCCAGACAGAAGTCTGTATTAATCAGCTCAGCTGAATCTTTTAGTCGCACAGAAAGATGTGGGAGTCTCTTCCTTTCTTTGTATTCTACTACAGGCGGGGATCTGAAACACAAAACAAGCAATCATATGTCAGGATCAGCATGTGACATCACAACTATAGCAACAGAAAAGAAAATATTGTAGTATTTTAGCTGTTAGTGAAAAACCATTAGGTGGCTTTTAACCATTTCACTCCCAAGAGGGTTTGAAAATCTTGTAGTCTGCTCCTCAGACAGCAGATGGTTAAAACAAGAACACCTCTAAAATTACCCTACGTAAAGCATAGCATGCATGTTGACATGTGGCACAAAAGACTTTGTTTTAAAAAAAAATATTTTAACAAAAACATACATAACCACTATTGCAGAAGTTTCAACATAAGCTTTTTATTGCTCCCAGCAAATACTATTAGCCTGAACATAAATGTATAATATAACAAAAGCTAAAATAGGACAATGAAACAGAGATTAGCTCAATTCCCTATTTTGTTGTTAACAAATGCCACACTTTAAAATGAATTCATCTAAAAGGACGGTCCCCGGGGTATTTACACATGGCAATTTACTTATCATTTCTTTGCCTTAGTAATTATTAGAAATTATAGGTAAGTAGCTGTTAAAATCAAACGAGACAGCACTATTGTTCCGCACCTGCACTTCAGGCTCGTAAGACCGTGTTAATAGAGGACATGTACATACTGATCTTGGGGATCAGAACAAAGCGTGTGTTATCTGCAGCATTAGAATGTCAGAAGAGTATAGCTATATCTAGGACAAATCTAATAAACTGTCCTTATTGTGGTACAAGTATAGCAGATACATTTTGGACCAGGGTGTATTGCTGACCAAACAATTTCCTAATACATCATTTATTTAATTTTTTACAAATTGAATTTTCTGTTGTGGTTTTGTTAATTTTCAACAAATTATGACTGGATCCATTTTTTAAATGCTGGAAAAAGATCAAATCTTTAAAGCCACACTCTGGGCTGAATGATAATTTACACACTGCACTGGCCGTGTAAACGATCATTAAAAATCTGGGTGTTGTGTGCAGAGGGTGGCTACAAAATATAAACATCTTACCTTGCAGCACGCTGCCCCTGCACAGAACGCTCAGCTTCCGGGCAGTAAAGAGAAGGAGCGATGTGTCCCGAGCTGTAAAGAGCTCTGGTGGCATCACCCGTCCCCTCTTCAGTATCCTTCATTCACAAAATGTCTTGTTTGTTTGTTAAGAATACAAGACATTCTGTAATCTGTTCCAGATCTGTGATCTGTATAATTTGATCTGTATAATTTAGCTGTTGGGAAGTTGATGAAATAGCAGTTCAACAATATAGCAATTTATCTACAGTATGTAATCTAATATACAATTACTAAATATTAATTATTTTTTTTAAATTACAATTTATAATTAGTAAAATGAATCACCCATTTTTGCTGCAATGTTGCAATAATCTACTAAATTCATCACTAAATATTTATAATTTTTTTAGACATACTGTATAATTAGTAAATAAGGGTCCAACTGCTGTATAATTTTTGCAATTAGGCAAGATTGGCTTTCAATGAACTAATGTGACCCCCTTATGGAGTTATCCTATGCAATCAAGTACTTATTACCAGTTTATTTTCCCAGATTTCTAAAGTGACAACAGATTACGTTTTACGCAGTATTTAAAACTGCGGACATCAGTCTTTGCCCAGTCTAATGTCTATACCACACTCATTCACTACATAGACTAGGACCAATTCTGAGCAGAAGTCAATTAGAATTTGGATTGTGGGAGAAAACCCAAACTTTCTATTTTGTATAGCTATGAATTGTGTATTTTATTATTGTCAATATATGTCATAATACCCTCGGTTAGTAATACGATGGAATTACAGATAGCTAGAATACAAACTGAGTGTTCAGCACATATTCTATTGTGGAAAGTTTCAAACAAACTCTTTGTTGAAATGTAGAACGGTGATAGCAGGGGAGGGAGAGCTGCAAGTTACATTTTTGCAGGAAGTAAACACTAGGTTATTGCTGAGTAACAGAATGACTCTTACTGAAGTTAGATTTGGAATAATAGGAAGAATCTTTTCAGTGTCTGGGTATTTTAAGGATTATGGTTGCTCAGAGCAGCTATGGCATTAGGGTAGGACCAGTGACTGACATGTAGACGGTATACATACCAGGCGTTGAAGGTTCACCTTGCTGGATACAGGGTGCTCCTTAGTACAGGATAGCAACAATTTTTTTAACTAAAAAGGTCTGAGAGCACAGAACTACAGCAGGACTAACATGAATCTACAAGGAGAAGGTGATCTGAAAGCAGAGTTACTGAAGGAGATCACAGATTTAAAAACAAAATAGGTGCAGGGATGGACCCAAACAAAATCAAAACAAAGGAATACAAATGGACATCCAGAAAAACTAGAGCTGAGAGGTCAATGATCAGGAGGTTGTAGTAAGCAGAAGGCAATACTGTATATATACTATATATTATCTTGGTTAGACGTTCCCTACAACACTTGTTCTTCAAAGAAGAATTGTCAGACATACATCTTTCACTATACATAAATCATCAGTTAGAACAAAAAAAATAAACCTAAAGTATAACAAACATGTCAGATTGTAATGAAGCATTACAAGACTTAACAATATAGCAGAGTTGCAAGACTGAAGTAAATGTTACTGCTCTAGTAGAATACAGTAGCCTGGGGAGAAGATCTTCTGAGCCATAATAGAGAGAATGAAATTCTCCATTTGATTTCCTCAGCAAGTTCTGTAAAGTAGTTTTAAAGGTGAAGCCGTGAAATGACTTGTATTAGAAGAAATGGTTCATCTTGAAAGAATGTTCTTGGAAATTCAATTGTACAACAAACAAACGATGAGTAGTAAACAAATAGTTTTACCAAAAGAAAACAGAAGAAAGCACTATAAAAAGGCTTCAACAGCACACCACGATTCATGTTCATTGCTCAAGGGCTTTCAGTACCATTCTGCTCCCCAGCATCTGAAATATAAGCTAATTTTACAGCACAGCAGACCTTTATTGTTGAATGTGGGGTCAATTACCTAAACTGTATCAAAAGTGTGCTGGTCCAGTTTTTTTCAGGCAGCTTCTCATTTAGTGGGGGACACAAGGGGTGGTAGCAGACAGAAGTGTTTCCATATATATTTATAAGAGTAGAACTCAGAGGTTTAAAGTGACATTCAAATATTTTCCCCTCCCCGCAATGTTAATTAAAGCACTTACCTTAAATTATGTTTCTTAATCCGATCTTCTTTCCTGTCATTTTCATCTGTCCCTCCAGCGCTGCTGCGGGTCTCCGATCCAGCGCCGACTTCTCTGTCCCTGCTGGTACTTCCTGTCCCACGGTGTCTGCATGCGGGTGCACGCGTCCATATACTTACCTTGTGTCTCTCATCTCCCGGACGAAAATCTGAACTGTGGATGCGCCCGCCCCAAGATGCTTTGCGGCCACCCAAGAATTTTCAGACGGGAGCACGCAGGGGGAGACACAGGCTTGCTAGCAGTAGATATATGCAAAGAAAACAGAGGGTTTAATAACCCTTTAACTTCTAACTATTAACAAAACTGTTAATAATCTTATTTGTGTATCACTCAGCTGTAGATCATTAAACCATCTCTGAATTGGTGCTGACACTGTCCTTCATTCTGGAGGGTGGCTACTTTTGTTCCCCATGGTCCCTGGGTGTGTTGTAAAATAGCCACTGCTCCATGTTGTACAATCTCATGTTTAGTTTACTAATATGTATTCTCCACATGGTTTCTAATCCTTCCCCACTTTATCCAAAACAAACAAAAAAAACTTTTGGCTGGACTTGAGTATTTTACTCTGTATGCCTTTACCTACCTACCAACTGTCCCTCATTAAGGAGCCAAATCCCTCTGTCCCTCTTTCCCCATCAGTATCTTTTTTGACCTTTGGTACAGATATCTATGAAAAGGTGCTATTTAACTAAAAGTGGTATTCTGCACTAAAACCTCTGTACTCCTTTTATAGTCCAATTGCAAGCTGGGAGATAGACAAGACCTGCAAGCGTTACCCAGGACTTCTGCCCTGCCAAGCAGTTGTTTTAATTATGCCACAAATACAAGGATTCCAAGTGTGGATTTAACTTGCATATAAATACGGTTTTACCAAGTTACTGCAAAGATGCTCATGTTCCACATAAAACACTGATTTCTGACACCTTATGCATCCTTGAAATATAAAGTTTCAATACCATGAACCAATTCAGAGGTTTAAACACGTGTGCGTTTCCAACTGAAAGATGCTTCTTTGGTAGTTCTTTAAATGTTTGTCATTGTTCTCCCATCTTATTTGTACTCCTGGGAAAGATTGAATCCTGCAGAGTGTGACTGAATTGTCAGTGTGAACAAGTGTCCCTTACCAGCCCCACCATGCAAAGGAACACACATGCAATTATGAGGCACAGCATGATCATGAAAGGTCAGCCCAGTGGAGCAGAAGATATTAACTAGTCAAGCCTGAAGGCTGGTAATAAAAAAATACTAAAATAGCTTGCAAAACCCATGGACATTAGAAGCATTATTAACATGCAGGGGAGTGATTAAGACATTTGTCTCCAGAGAGTCAGTTGTAGAAGCTCCATTAGAGAAGAATGCAATAACATACCCACAATGCTTATGAGCTCTTCTGCAGATTAGCTCTATAGTTATGTCACCATACAGTAGTGTCAAAGTTGTAATCTGCATGGATAAATGGAAACATGTTGAGCATTTGCATTTTTCTTCCACTACGAGGAATATACATTGTAAGAAAATCTAAAATGCACCCTCACAGATCATAGAATCAGTTTTTCACATATCTGCACCATTATTTTGAAGCTCTGTGCACCATGAAAGACAAACTAGTAATTCTACTACAGAGTTTTCAAAGGAAATATATGGGTAGGTTTCTGATACACAGAGTTCCCAGGAGTTTGCAAAAGGATTGTAACGTCAGCCTTGCCTGTGCAAAAGATGGATATAAGGGAAGTATACACCAAATCAGCCAAAACATTAGGCCCACTGACAGGAGACATACTATAAATGATCTCAATAGCACCTGGAAGTGGGTGCGATATATTAGGCCAGCAAGTGAACATTTTGTCCCTGAAGTGGATGTGTTGGAAGCAAAAAAAATGGGCAAACATAAGGACAAGGGTCAAATTGTGATGACTAGAGGACTGGGTGAGAGCAACTCGAAAACTTCAGCACTTGTGGGATTTTGCCAGTCTGCAGTGGTTAGGACCTACCAAATGTGGTCCAAGGAAGGAAAACCGGTGAACCATTAACAGGGTCATGGGTAGCAAAAAGGCTCGTTGATGCACATGGGGAGCGACGGCTGGCCCATGTAGTCTGATCTAAAAGAAGAGCTACTGTAGCGTAATTTGCTGAAACCGTTAATGCTGGTAAGGATAGAAAGTTGCCTGAACATACATAGAGTGCAGTACAGTTTGTGGTGTATGGGGCTGTGTGGCCGCAGAGTGGTCAGGGTGCCCATGCTGACCCATGTCCACCACCAAAAGTGCCTGCGTCAGGCACAGGAGCATCAGGACTGGACCATGGAGCAAGGAAAGAAGGTGGCCTGGTCTGATAATCAGGTTTTCTTTTAAATCATGTGGATGGCCGGGTGCATGCGTGTCATTTACCGGAGGAAGATATGGCATCAGGATGCACTATGGCAAGAAGGTAAACTGGCGGAGGCACTGTGATGCTTTGCGAAATGTTCTGCCAGGAAACCTTGGGCCCTGCCATTCATGTAGATGTTACTTTGAAACGTACCACCTACCTAAACATTGTTACTGACCAAGTACACCCCTTTATGAAAACCGTAATCCATGATGGCAGTGGTCTCTTTCAGCAAGATAATGCGCTCTGCCACAATGCAAAAATGGTTTACGAATGGCTTGCGGAACACAACAAGTTTGAGGTGTTGACTTGGACTCCATATTCTACAGATCTCAATCCAGTCAAGCATTTGTGGGATGTGCTGGAAAAACAAGTCTTATTTATAGAGGACCCACCTCACAACTTACAGGACTTAAATGATCTGCTACTGATGGCTTCGTGCAAGATACCACAACATACCTTCAAAGGTCTAGTGGGTTCCATGCATTGATGGGTCAGGGCTGTTTTAGCAGCAAAAGGGAGCCTACTCAATATTAGGCAGTTGGTCATAATGTAATGGCTAAATCGGTGTATTTTCCAGCTTTTCTCTACAGAAAAGTATTTCGTTTTAACCTGGTGATTTTACAAAGGGAGCAGTATTGAAAAAAAGCAGACCTTGCATGTGGGTGCAAGGTTCACTTTAAGGCAGAAGGTTTGCTATGCTGCAGAAGTAGGACAAATACTCTGCATGACAGCTAAAATATGCACTTGTGTGTATATATAGATATCTATCTATCTATCTATACATATAACATTTAAAAGAAGCTGAAGAATAAAAAAAAAAAAAACTGAATTAAAACAGAAAAGCTTCTCATGTAA
>NW_017307000.1:793262-796030 GCF_000935625.1 Nanorana parkeri
AAACCATCATGTTTTTGTAGGCTCGTGTATGTCTGAACCAGAATTCTTGCCTTGTGGGTCACTTTAAAAAACAGTCAGAATAACCTGTAGCTTTTCAACAGATGCAGGTCTGTAATTCCTCTTTAAGATCTTCACACAGAATAGCGTGTAATAATCCAATATTTAATACCTTCTGCCAAGTATCTTCCTGCGTGTGCTGACATATGGCGCCTTTTGCTCGCTGTGCTAAAAATATGTTACAAAATGAAAGCTGGGTTCTGTTACAAATGTGTTCCATTTAGTCATAATAACCCATACAAACTGTAAAGGAACAGCTAGGAAGACAAGCAGCACAATTTGAAAAGACAGAGCAAAATATTTAAGATTTTCATTTCGAGTGGAAAAATGACCTAAATATTTTAAACAAAAATAACACTATCCTTGTACTTCCATATACAAATACTCATGTGCAACATTTTTCTATTATACAACCCGTTCACCAATTCTGTGATGATGCTCTGGGAGCTTTTACAGCTGGAAAGGGCTGAGAGTATTATTTATTACAAGTATTTATTTAGCATTAGTAGGTTCCACAGTCTTTAACAGTTTACATCAGTTACTGCCTAAAGCATACAATCCTACATCTCTACAGTTTACATACACTCTGGGGCCAATGATGCCAGAAGCTAATTAACGTAATAGTATTCTATTAAATTATGGTATTAAACACAGGGAGAACAAAGTTCACAAAGACAGCACCTCTGCTGGGAATAAAACTCGAGCACAGTATTGCAGCACACAACTAATTTAGCGGTTTCTTTGGAGCAAAAATATACATAGTATACTATAGGCACTGATCGCAGCTGCAATGGTTTACTGGCTCCAATGCAAGCAAAATAATTAATGCACATTTTTCTTTTATGAAGACGTGTGCATTTATTATTTTTTTCTAAAATAATTTGCCATTACCCCTCGTTAGGATGGACAGTCCTGTACAACAAGTTTACAGCTGATAATGGGGATCTGTCAGCATAGTACAGTCAGGGTAATTATGGCAAAGATAATTACCTTAAACAGGTAGAACTAAGCAGGATTTTTCAGTCCTGGAGTTTTCAGCAAAGATTGTTTAAATAGGCAAGCAGCAAATATATTTGAATATATTTTTTTAAGTGATGTGACTGGGAACATACATATAATATATAATCCAAATTTGGCTGCAAAATGAAAATAGACCTTTTAATGCAATATACATTTTCCAGTCTATTACAAATTATTCAAAAATTAAAGCAGCAAAAAGGCAGCAAAGGGGGCTAACCACAGGGCTACAATTCATAGGCACCATATTTTAGTATCTATTGCTAGACAATCACAATGAACACAAACACAACTGGATTTGCTTATACTGTTTCCAGCAGGGTACAGGGGAACTTTAGGTGCACCTTATGCAAGCATTTGCTTTTGTTTCAACAAACGAATGCTTTGTTTATAATAAAAAAAATATGTTGTAAACCTTTTGGTTTTTACAGCAAACAAAGTTACCAACAGCCATAAATGATCTGGAAGCCAAATGGCCTTTTCAATAAAAGATCAGTGTACAAACTTTGAAAATGGGGGATCATGCAAATTTGTGTGCATTGAGAGAGGACAGGAAGCACTCTACAGAGAAGTATGGAGACGGTCTCTCTAGGGGAAAACCAGTAGTGATTAGCTTTTCCCCGGAAAAGGCTGTGGCAGGGATATCTGCCAAGGTCAGGTAGGGTCTACATTTGGCAATTAGGTTATAAACAGCCAGACTGAGCATTCCCAACAATTACCCCTGTACACATTTTATTCTGACATTCTTTATTTTATAATCTAGTCAGGGAAATTACCTAAAGTAAACCTACTCTGCCAAAAATCAACTTTGTTCTTTGATAAAAACATAAACATGGGCAAACAATTAAGGAACTATAGTCTAGCGGCTATATATACATTACGACAGGGATGGATAAATCTAAGACGTCAGGTAGCCAATGCTCTTTAAAAATTACAGTTGGCTCCAAAGTTTTGAGGTTTTCTCTAGTTGTTGTCAATGGAGCTGGCTCCTTAAAACAAAAATCCTACTGGCTCCTGGATAGGACAGCCTCGCTTATTGAATTCCATATTAATTTGTCCACCCTTGCATTAAGGTAAAATCTGATTTGCTGCTGTTTTTCACATGTTATCAAAACTACTTGCATTTCCCTTACAAAATGCTAGTTGTATGTACCAAAAAGTATAAAAAACAGGAAGGGAACAACCATGCATGCTAATATAGGATATATCAAAATTACATGGAGAAGTACTACGACTACCTAATTTTTCTGTATGATGGAGGCTTTGACAAAAGGATCTATTCACTATGACAGCCAGTCTATACCGATTCATCAGCAAGACTTATATGCACTTTGTCGATTACGCAAGTCTTTACAATATGCCTCTTACAGGTTATAAATAAATGACTGAAACATCAGCAGTTCTTTTCCAAGTATGTACTTATATAACATCCCTTGAACAAACTGATCAACTCACCCACCGCATTATGTCGTAGGCCTTCTGCTGCCACCAGCTTTGCCAAGATGAAAACCGGATCTAAACAAAGCAATGAAAGACAAGCCAGACTGCTCCAGAAACAACTTGACTACTTATGTAGCTTACAAACACATTAAAAGACCATAAAACCCCAAATTAAACTGTGTGTGTGTGTGTGTGTGTGTGTGTATATACACACACTATATATATATATATATATATAGAGAGAGAGATAGAGA
>NW_017307000.1:796231-810008 GCF_000935625.1 Nanorana parkeri
TGGGAGCAATAATTAGAAAATGGAAGACATACAAGACCACTGATAATCTCCCTCGATCTGGGGCTCCACGCAAGTTCTCACCCCGTGGGGTCAAAATGATCACAAGAACGGTGAGCAAAAATGCCAGGACCACACGGGGGGACCTAGTGAATGACCTGCAGAGAGCTGGGACCAAACGTAACAAAGGCTACCATCAGTAACACACTACGCCGCCAGGGACTCAGATCCTGCAGTGCCAGACGTGTCCCACTGCTTAAGCCAGTACATGTCCGGGTCCGTCTGAAGTTTGCTAGAGAGCATTTGGATGATCCAGAAGAGGATTGGGAGAATTAAACCAAAATAGAACTATTTGGTAGAATAGGTCAGATCAGGAAACCAGCCTGCCTAACGACAAGTGAAGCTGGCTTCCTAGCCAATCAGGAAGCCGGGAGGTGGTTCATGACCCACCACCCGGCTTCCTGATTGGCCGGGAAGCCGGCTCCATTCTCCGTCTTGGCAATGCCTGTCAGACGGAATCTCCCTCTGACTGGAAGTATCAGTATCGGGCTAAGTATCGGAGCATACTCAGTATCGGGCTAAGTATCGGAGCATACTCGGTGTCGGCAACAATACCGATAGCAGTATCTGTGCATCCCTAGTAATGGCGGGCTCTGATGTAAAAGGGGAAATTTTGATGTAAAGCTGGATCCCCACTTTGTGTTTTTTTCGTGTGTGGTCCCCCTCTAAATCTATTCTATTTTAGGCCGGGGTGCCTGAGATTTTCACACTTTTAAAGGGTGCCGCAATCGAAGAAAAGTTGAGAAATGCGGTTCTATATTGCTGAATGTATACCAGTATTTCTTCCATAACTCAAACATTGTGGCAAATAACAACAGCTGAATTGTTCAGTAGAGGATTTGTCCATATTCAAAATCAAATAATATACTCTTCAGAGTTATTTTAAGAAGCGTCTGCCACTCAGTCATCTTCTTAATCAAACACATGAGACTTTGCTTTACAGTCTCTACCTTTCTGATCTGTGAGTTAACAAAGGGTTAATGAAGGTGTGGCAGCAGCAAACATACAGAACTCCATTTTTAGCAGATATTCCAAACTATGCAATTTGTTGGATAAAGATCTAGTCATTTCACATAGTGTGCTCTTTCACAGAAACATATATGCCTACATACATTTATTTTTCTGCAGCGTAGGAGGCTTGGGCGTTTGCACTGCAAATGCCTCAAGTTTAAACCACATCACACATAATTCCAATTTTTTTTTCCTTAAACCGAGCCATCAGTTAGTTGAAAGTTACTCACAAATACATATAGCTCAAAAGAATATCCACTTTTCTAGTTGACAATATATTGCAATCCTTTTTAAAATATCATTTTAATGGCATTAAAAAGAACCCATCAGAATAAAATGATGAGTTGTCATTGCTAAATTACGGTGCAAGATCAGGGGCTCCCATCCTAAGCCATCCACAACTCTGTCCCTGGCTATATCTCAAACCTGGTGTCAAAGTATCACCCTAACCATCCCCCCCACTATTCAAAAGACCTTCTGCTTTCCAGCTCCCTCATCATCGACTCCTCCCATGCTCGCCTCCAGGACTTAACTAGAGTCTCTCCCATCCTATGGAACTCTTTACCCCAACCTGTCCGACTATCTCCCACTCTGACTGCCTTTAGGCGATCCCTTAAGACTCATCTCTTCAGGGAAGCCTATCCCCCCACAAACTAACCACTGAACCATCACGTTCTCAAACAATTCATCCCCACACAGCTACCTCCTCATGTATCAAATAATAATAATAATAATTAACTTGCTTCACAACTTAGTAAATCACTGACCGGGAACATGTATTATATTTAATTCATATACATAAGTTGCAGTAGCAGACCACTTCCTGTGAGGACTGTGAATTTTGTGCAGACGTACCTCTGACACTTAGGGGTTAAACCCCCCCCAAAAAAACCATATGCAGTACATCTTTGCAATACACACAGATTTCCCCATATTTTGTCTGTTCAAAAACACTGCAGGTGCAAATACACATTGATCGTGCCAGCAATCCATGAAGTGCCTAACTTCCTGTTTGAGCTGACAACTCTGCCTTTACTGACCTGTCATACGAAGCAGAGTTGTCAGCCCTGTTCTCCCTAATGACCTACAGAACACCGCACCTGATGTTACAGAGAGGGGTAGTTTTCTGTAGTCCAGCAAAGGAGAACTGGGCCAGGTTGACAAAGTTAGGAGCATGTTGATTTCTGGCAGATCAGCAGGTATATTTCTGCATTTGTAACATTTTTAATGGCATAAAATATAGGGCGATGCAGAGATGTACTGAATATATTGTTTTTTTTACTTTGCTCAGACATCAAATTTAATGTGTATGTCAAGCAAAAAAATAGATCCCTAAATGTTAATCTTTCATGGTTACTACTACACTAAATTGCCAGACTACAGCAGCTTATGTAGGATGTAGAGGCGTGAGTCATGTGGTCTCTCATCAAACACTGAAGGCAGCCATACATGGCTCACATTTTGGCCAATTCCTGCTCATGTCTAAAATGCAAGCCACAGGTGGCCCTGTAGGCACCACAAACTTTAAATAAAATACAGAAGGAGCTGGGAGAAAAATTGTTGGCCGAACAGTGACTGCATCCAAATCAGACGTAGTCACTGTTCAAGTACTCAGACAGGCAGCTTCCACAAGGGTAGATTCCTGTTTAGTGTGGATGGAGGAACTTTCCACCATCCAGCCAGCGGGATCAAAGAGTGAAATCAATGCATATGTGGTTAGCTTTAGTAGGTTGGAGACATAAGGCAATGGATTGTCTAGCCTGACCTTTGCTTTGCCCATGCAGTAAAAGATCTCAGCATACTCGCCACAAAATGGCAGTCATGCCTAAGAATGAACAACCAGTAAAGAGTTTGCAGAGCAAATATAAATCAATGTTTAATTACTACTGTCCCCCATTGGACGTAAAAATGAAAAAAAAAAATACTTATATTAACTAAACCGTGTAAAAACATCCAAAAATATAAAAAAATAAAACATTTCTAACACCAAATGATCAAATCAGATTATTTAATACATGGATTTATGATGCAGCGTATAATAAATATAATAATTAGTGTTTTTAAACCACTAAACAAAGCAGTAAAATCTTCCACCTTTCCCCTCTCCCTTCTCAGTTCTCTTAATTGCAGCTATTACTTGCTCGGGAGCCACAGAGTTGAATAATAATATAGTGTCAATCAGCTACCATTTAGCCAGAAAAACATTTAACGGCAATTAGTTGCTTTAGTTGAAAGAAACTGCTCTCCGTGCTTGGTTTCAATGCTAGAAGCAGAGATCAGCAGCAGAACGTTCCCCAATCAATATAAGTAGGTACCCATATTACACAGGGACAGCTTTCACAATCTGCTCAGAAAGCCATCAAATGCCCAGTCACACTGCTGTGAGCTGGACACGAGCAGACCAGTAATACACTCAGAGATTCGACAGCGAGGAGTCACTCTCTCAGTTTTAGTACTACATGGGGAAGCACCTCCATAGACATCCACTCAATATGACTAATGACACGACTGAGCAATTCCTGCAGCGTGTAGGATGTGCTGGAACACAAAGCAAGCTCCCCCACTCCACAGTCTTACTATGATGATACACAACTGTGGGAAGGAGGGGGCAGCATGATAAGCATTTCGTTATTCAATCATGCTAAATGAGCTCTGTACCATCAGTATATATATATTTATTTGGCATAGTTGATAAAAGAACACGATAATGACAAGAAAAATTGTATAGCTTCACATTAAACTACTTTATGAGGGCAAAAACCTAAAGACTTATCACTATATGATCCTTAATATAGAAAACATCAAATTATGGAAAATGTTTAGGGTACACCAATCATACATTATCCGTCCCATATATGCATGTCTAAAAGTAGCCATAAATATTTTGTACATATACGAGTTGTATGATTTTAATTTTTTTGCTTCAGGCTTGTTCACATCACATGCGTGTGCGTTAATTGCACAGTTCCATGTGATTAACACACGCTACCACAGTAAGCGCCTACCGTGCATTACCATGTGGGAGGTGCACTGCGTTGCCATTCATTTCAATGGCACCCTAAACGCACCTCCCACCTGCAATGACCATGCTGCAATGAGCGGTACCGCAATACTGTGCATTGTGGTGTGGTTGAAAAAATTAGTACATGCACAATTCAACCACACTGCAACACACCATATTGCAGTACTGTGCACTGCAGCGTTTGGCAAAGCACCTCCCATGCGATAATGCACGGTAATCGTGCAGAACCAACCATTCTCATTTTCTCTCAGTAGTGTTTTACTTCCCAATGCCAGCAGTGAGTTGGTACTAGTATCAGTATGGGTGCCGATACCGAGTATTTGGGCGAGTACTTTTACTCGCTCAAATGCTCCGATACCTTTTCCGATACGGGAACTCTGACTGGCAGTGCCGCGAGGAAACATGGAGCTGGAAGCTGGCTCGATGCTGTTTGGCCGGCTCGATGCTGATTGGCCGGGAATCATTCCCCTCACATAGATCCTTAGCAGCATTCATAAACGTACCAGTCCCTCGGTAGACACAGCTCTCCATGCTCTCTGGGATCTGCCTTCTCCTGTGTGCACATCCCCCACGTGATCAGCCCTCAGCCTGCTACTGCGCATGCACAGGATTTCTGAGTGAGAGCGCTGGGCAGTCTGCACATGCGCAGTAGCAAGGTGAAGGCCAATCACGTGGGCGCTGTACACACAGGAGACGTGGGCAGATCCCGGAGAGCGGTGTCTGGCCAGCTGGCCGAGGGACTGGTACGCTAATGAATGCTGCTAAGGATCTATGTTAGGGGAATGAGGTGCTTGCAGGTTGGGGGTCGTGTCACCATATTGTCAGCTCTGTTTGGCCGGCTCGATGCCGATTGGCTGGGAAGCCTGCTTCCTGGGCAATCAGCATCCAGTGCTTCCTGGGCAATCAGCATCCAGCCGGCCAAACAGAATAGAGTCGGCTTCCCGGGCAATCAAGAAGCTGGGAGGTGGGTAATGACATGCCGCCTGGCTCCCTGATTGCCCGGGAAGCTGGCTCTATGCTACTGGAAGTACCGGTACTCTGTATCGGCGAGTAGCGAAATAGAAATATCGGTACTCGTACTCTATACCGAAAAAACAGTATCGGTGCATCCCTACTGTAAACCTTCTAATCCCTAATCCAAATGCAGTACGGGTACAGTGAAAGAGGAGAGTGCAGAGTGCCCAGAATGGACTTTAAACCACTTTACTGTTTCTCTTGTGATAAAGGATGAACTGCCGCACAGTGCCTGCAACTACAGAAGTTAGCCAGGGCTTGTTTTAAAGTCTATTTTCTGCTTACGAATTTGTAAGTATCTGAATCTATAGCCTTGTCACAGTTCTACTAACCAGCGGCAGGTGTGGCCGCTGTGCATGCATTAGGACTTCCGTGGTGTGATGACATCATCCATGCTCAGCGATGTACTTCACTGCCAGCGGTTTTTTTTGGTGTTGGGCGCCAACAAAGAGGGGCGGGGATATTGACCCTTCCTTCTCATGTCGTTGTGGGGCTCACGGTCTGAGTACTTTTACTTTTGAAAGGGGGTTGACACCAATATGAAAGTCTGTCAGAATTCAGCTTCCAGCAATATAGTCTGGTCTTGGACCCACCCCAGTTTGGGATTGGATAATAAAGGCTCCAAAGTCTGACTGGCCAAGAATGCTGCCCCTTCCTCTACCTGCTTGCTGTCAAGATCCAGGTAGTTCCAAGTAAAAATACATTACTGATATTCTAATTATTGCATAACGGGACTTTTTAATTTTTTATTAAACGTACCTGAAATTATCCTACCATTGACTAGAATAAATTGCTGTTGTACGATTATCTCTGGCCTTTCATTTTTTTTTCATAAAATATAATTTTATAATCCGTGATGCCATAAATATATAGAGAAAATATGTTTCACAAGTTCTCCCTTTCCTCCACTGTACTTACAAGGAGTGTCTTCTAGTCAGTGTGTTTATTAAAGGATGGCAGTTTTCCTATGCTATGTTATTATATTAACAGTGCTCACATACTTTCCATAGCATATATTATCTATGGGATCGATGAAGACGAGCTAGGTCTTGCAGTTGACAGGGAAATCATTCTTACATACTCACAGTAGAGAGGAAAAACACTGTAATTTTACATAAACACACAAAAAAAATGGAAAAGTATAAACTTAATTACATTCGAACATGCTCAAAAGTGGGAAACAAAAAGGAGAACAGAGCACCTCCGTAGTGTAAAAGTTTATTTGATTGGTACAACACGCAACTGAAATTGGGAGCAGAGGACGCTGATTTGGAGATCCCCTCAGACTTCCCCTGCTGGAGATTTTATATTTTATCGTTTCTTTTATGCTTGCGATCATTGGCTTTCGTGTAAGTACAATTTCAGTTGCGTGTTGTACCAATCAAATAAAATTTTACACTATGGAGGCGCTCTGTTTTCCTTTTGTTTCCCAGATCGATGGTCTTTTTTGACCGGTGGGAGCTGCCTCTATGGTGTACTAATGAACTTCACAGCCGGAATTCTCTGCAAACCGGGGGCGCCGGTATTGTCGTTTTCAATGCTCCAAAAGTGCACAATAACCTTTTTAGCAGATTGAAAAAGTGTAACCAGACAGAAAACCATGCACTAATTAGGTAGTACCCATGGCCTGTTAGGCGACATATTGCAGAATTTCATATTGGAATTAGTGTAACTGTCCTCCAGGACTGAAAACCAGACCACCATTTGTGTGGAATTATTATGCAAGCCCACAGTGGCAGAGAAGCAGATCTCTGCTGTAAGTAGTTGGCCAATGGAGTACCAGAACATGCCACCCAGATATAAGGAAATTATTGTTTCACTGATATCAAGGATGAGTACAGCAGGTTGTATATTCAAAACACAGGCTGGACTAAGAAATTGTAGTTGACTTGGTTGCTATGGTGCTTTACCCGACAACATTCTTTTATGACCAAGAATGAGCAGCACATTGGTTAGCAATTCTGCCACACTGCCCTGCGGGTCCCTGGTTTGATTCCCATTGAGGACACTATATGCAAGGGGTTTGCATGTTCTCCATGTGCTTGGTGGGTTTCCTCCGGGTACTCCCGTTTCCAGCAATGCTCCAAAAGGCATGCTGGAAGGTTAATGTGCAATAGAGTATGTGTATGTGCAATAGAGACCTTAGGACAGCAAACTCCTTAAGGGCAGGGACTGATGTGAATGTGTACCATGTAAAGCACTGCGTAAATTCTCTGCACTATATAAATACCTGTAATAATAAATAAGAAAAATAGGTCTTGCATACGATGTGAAATCTGTCTGGAAAGCCATATGACCATTCTCAGTTCAGAAGAATAGACATGTGTATTATATGGCATTTGAGGGAGAATAGTGCAATTATATCATTACATCTTTCTATGTATTGTATAGAAGAGCTGCCTATCAAAGTTGAACTCAGGACAAGGCTTGGCTAGACTGAGCAAAAGTTATAACCCTGCTTTGCTAGCCATGTCATTGTTTAACAGTACTTAAAAGTAAAGGAAATAGTTTTCCAGCCTCACCCTTCGAGAGAATTTGTGCGGGATTACAAAATAAAAATATCGTTGGTGTCCTATCAACTGTCAGCTTCAAGGATATTTCTTCTTTCGCAGGGATAACACCTATTTTATACATTTGCTACATGTCCCCATTCACAAAGCATAAGCTAAAAATAAAAAAAATATTATTTTCTCTTATTTGGGTTAGGGTTTCTTGGCTTCTTAAGGGTTAACACTTCTACGTGCTTCTCCCTCTTTGTAATTTTAAGCTGGCCATACACCAATAGATTTTCAATTGGAAGTTTTCATTGTTGCCAAGAACCCACGTTCGATTCTAGCTCAAATACCCCATCATGCACAGACCAATGTCGCTTCGATAATCATTCATTAGCAATACTAACTCACCAAATTTAATCGATCAACAGAATGGATTTTCGTTTGTGCATGTGCAGTGTTCTTGCTGACATTTTTAAAAGGACGAATACGCCACTAATACATTGGAAATAGTTTTCCAGCCTCACCCTTCGAGAGAATTTGTGCGGGATTACAAAATAAAAATATCGTTGGTGTCCTATCAACTGTTAGATTTTCGTTCGGAAATCTTCCATGAATGGTCTTTCGAACGATAATCGAAGAGTGTATGGACACCTTTAGGATGAGTTGTGAAGGGTTTTTCATAATTTCTAAAGTATAGATAAATATAAATGATAAAGTATATGAACACCGCCTGTCCTAACAAAGGGTTAACGGATTACAACTCTGGTTTCTGCAGTTAATGGTAATGAAGTTAATGAGACAAACACAATTCTCAAATTTTGTTCCTAAGTATTTCTATAAGGATAGATCACTGTGAAGGTGCTCAGAAAACCCCTGGAATAAGCCATGCTGCCTGCTGCAACAAAACATTTAAAAAAAGGTAAGAACATTTTTTTTTATTATGCTGTGAGAATGGGAACACGCAAACATATAGAGAGGTTTTCTTAAATTTGACTGCAAAAACACCATCTTTGCCTAAAATGGGTGAATTTCGCCTTACTTCTTATCCTAGGATATTAGGTGAAATCTCCCTAATGGGTACAAATTCAGAAATATAAAAAACATTGATAGCGGGTTTAACCCTTCCAACATCTATCTAAAACTTAAATGACTGGGGCTTCCCATTTTCAGGCAAATACTGTACCTCCCCTTCACACCCCTCCCACCCATTTATATGTAAAAAAAACCCTAACACTTTTTTTTTTTTAAATGACCTAAAACCTAGCCATCATGTGTTTCTAGCAAATGTTTCTTGTGGTAGTGGAGATAAGTGATCCAGAATTTCAGTCGGTGCCCACACCATGGTAACCGAGAGGACATCACTGCCAGACAGTGAGTAAGAAGTGTCCATACCAGCCAGGCAGTGATGTGAGCACCCAAAGACAGACTTCCTCACTCTGCAGTCCAAAGTTATAAAACTTGAGAACAGCACGCCATGTGTTAACAATGGAGTTATGCAAATAAAAAAGTGACTTTTAACCACTGATTCGTTAAAGGGGGGCAGGGGGCACCTACGCTCTCAACTTAACTCCAGAGACAGAAAACAGAGATTTTAATGGATAATGGACATATGGACAATAATGGACATATTCTCTTATACAGAGTGTAGTTGTAAATTTTTTCACTGTCAAATTCTCTCTCTCTCTCTGGGTCTTTGAGAACAGACCCCCTATTCTACTTTAGTCACCATGTGATTAGGAATTATTATGGATTCATAGTTCATGAAAACGTTAACTCACTTAGTTCCAAAAAGACTGACAAATGAAGGGGATTTCAAATTGTATTACAAAGTTATATAGGCTTAATTCACGATGCTTTATGCAGGATAATGATCTTTATTTTCAGCCATCAGCCAAATCTCAGTGGACTGAAGCTAGCTGTAATCTTTTAACTAAAAGAAAAATGCATTATTTATATGCAAATAAGGATCCTTATTCAGGGGTGTTAGCTTTGTAAATGTATTCAAGTACCTTATTTGTGAATCACTCGGCTGTAGATCCTCAAATCATCTCTGGATTGGTGCTGACACTGTCCTTCCTTCTAGAGGGTGGTTACTCTTCTTCACTCCTGTGATTGTCTATAATATCACTACAAACTAAACTAAACTTGTAGTACATCATGGGAGTGAGCTTGGAGCGGTGGCTACTTTACAACACACACAGGGACCATGGGGAACAAAAGTAGCCACCCTCCAGAAGGAAGGACAGCGCCAGCACAAATTCAGAGATGAGTTGAGGATCTACAGCCAAGTGATGCACACAATCTACAGTTTTATTTATAGTTAAGGTACTTGAATGCATTTTTAAGTTTTAACTCCTGAGTTTAGTGTCACTTTAAATAAAGAGCAAAACATCTGCCCATTGACATATAATACTTGGAGCAGCATTATGCCCAGGTGGCTTGACACGTTGCTTTCCAAGTAGGTTAAAACGTGATCCAATCTGGTTTAAAGTAAACCTGAAATCATGATAAACGTACCACAGTAGTGTATGGTCGTAAGAGCGGACAAAACAAAATCTCATCACACCCCCTTCCTTTGCGTTTGCCCAGCCAAGGCACCTGCAAAGGCTGACTAGGAGCCGAGTTCTTGGCACTCATTCAGTGTGACAGCCTCTATAGGTTTAACTTCCATACAGAATGGCACACATTTTGCATTGTGTGTTTCTGGGGACATGCCAGAGCTCCAAACTTTGGCTCCCAGAAGATGTTTCTATATAGCACATACATGGACTTGAGTTTTTTGGAGCATGCAGGTTCTGCTTTCTCAAAAAACAAAAAGCCAAGTACAGTCTAAGATGGGAATTTCCTCACTTTATGTCGCTGGGATGGGAAGTGAAGAGAAAGGCTTTGCGCCTTTCCGGTTCTATATAAAAAAAAAAAAAAGTTTGGGCTATACATAAAACAGAATACAAAAACATTTGTAGGTTCACTACAGTAAGTTGTTTATATTTGACAAGATACTAACCAAGGGTCTTGCACATGTGTAGGGATAGCAAGTAGACTGCAACATTTTGCATTCCATAACAAGGCTGATTACGGGATTATAGTAGACAACCTGCCAATTACATTAAAGAAGCACACTTGCGTCTCAGTATCCACAGCTCAGAAGCAAGTAAGAACCTGCATTGATGTTTGAACTTTCACTGTCACTACATACACAAAGTAGTTAACATTGCTAATTTTAGGGATAGATTCAGAATTCTATTTTTGGTTAACTAGGCCAAAACCGGGTTGAGTAACACCTGTACATCTGGGTATCAAGCCACAGTAGATGAAATTGAGGGCGTCCAACATTAAGTGAATACAAATCCAAACTAATTAAAATAAGCAGCACATATTCTATAGGCTTTTGCCTGTTAACAACTGAACATTTCCCTTCTTTTTTGTTGTATATGCTAAAGGAGACATTAGGTCTGTTATTGTATGTTATCTTCTATAGAAACTTTGAAATGTAAAAAAAAACAAATAATAAATTACTGGGCTTGTTGTCATAGAGCTCTTTCCATCTCAGATATACTGCAAGAGCTCCCAATCTCAGATAGACTTCATATTCAATGTCTCAGAGGAATGACCCATAAGGATGGTGTTCACCAACAACTTTATTAGCTGCTGTGGTGCTCTTTTGTTTGTTTTTATTGTTGCCTCTCACATGCAATTCTTAATGAACCACTAAGCAACTTATCCGCTGACTAAGCCTAAAATGTTTTTACACCAGCAAACATTACAATACACAAACATAGACACTCAGCAGTAAAAATATTCAAAGACAAACTCAACTTAATTGACTTGCGTGAATGGGTGTTGCTTAAAATTAAAAGCAAACACTTGTCAGAAGTTATGGTTGGTGACACAGCGTCAAAAGACAATTTACGGCTTACATGAATTAATGTAGGAAACAGACCACACATTTGGCCCTAGGCGGTGAAACAAATGCTAAAACAAAAATGATTTATAGCAGCCAAACGGATATATTTTTACAAAGCTAACCAAAAGAAACAACAGCTGAAAGTGAACATTGCATTTCATAATATTAAATAAAATTTCTATTTCCAAACATGCTAGTGTCAAGGACCATTATTTCGTCATATACAACCTGCCAAGGTAAATGAGGATGGCTACCAATAATTTGCTATCCATTGCCACAACTCACTGCTGGATTTTATATAAAAAAACTCCCCTAAACTTCTCAGTATGGGGAACACATGGCTTGTAACGCCGCTTCATACTATGTAATCGCCAAAGCTTGAGCAGCCAATCACCATTGATTGAATGAATGAAGTCCGTCGGGAGACCATGGGGACGAGCATGCAAAGCCCCATACACCTTTTGGTAATGTGAAATTGTTGAGCGGCTATAGCATTGTGGAGTACCAGAAAGGTAAGCATACACTTCTTGTGAAGCCTTCTATCAATCACACTTGTAAATTTGCATTGACCAGGTAAAGAGAAGGTCAACTTTATGAGAACAATCTACCCTAAACTAATTTTTCAGCTTTAGGTAGATGCTGAATAACCTACACTAGGGGCAAGACCTCTGCATCCAACCTGCATTCATGCCACCACTGAACTATTGTGTCCATGGACTGGTCTCAAAATCATTGCTAGACTGGCTAGTATTACCAAGAACTCCAGCATCTGGTAGAGGAAGCACCATTATGGGTGATGGAAGAGTCAGAAACTCTAGTGGGCCTCCCTTTACCCTCACATATTCTCTTCTCCACTGGCAACCTGTAAAACCAATGGGTGCCTTTAAGTCACTACATAGACACCTTATTAACGCAGCGCGCATGATCATACCCCGCTACTGGCGGACTGACAAAGCACCCAGAATACGCGAGTGGCTTGTTCAGGTGGGTCATGTCTACGAGATGGAGGAGCTCTTAGCCACTAAAACAGGACACACTGGATAGCTTCAGAAAACTATGGGCCTGCTGGGCTTACTTTGCCAGTACCGACAACTTCACTACCCTATACTGAACCACCTTCCACTTGCTAACAACTACCCCTAACGGACCATCCCCCATTGTCCACTGAAACTCACACCTCACTAGAGGTTCGACACTCAGTACCTCCCTCCCCCATACCTTATCCCCGACCCGTCTCCCTCCCCCTCTTCTACCCCCCCCCCTAAAAAAACAAAGCATGTTCGGTATCGGTTTGACATTTTTTTAAATTTCGGTTTCGTTTCGGTTTTAAAATTTCCATTTCGGTGCACCTCTACTTTTTTTTTACCTTAATGCATCCTCTGCATTAGGGAAAAAACGCCCAGTACCTTTCTGTAACCCCTGACACACACACACTTACCTGTAGTCAATCTTCTCCTCTGCCGGGACCAGGAAGATACTTGGCTTTCCCCCTCAACTTCCTGGTCCAGGGAAGGGTATGGAGGGCAGAGGAGCCATAGGCTCCTTCTGCCATCAAAGTGTGAATGTGGGAGCGAGAGGCGTAGCTTGCCGCAAGCTGCGTGTCTACAGACGTACACAGCTATGTGCGGGAACGTACACTCACGGGTGCCTCCTCAGCAGCCAACTAGCTGATGAAGAAACCCGCACACAGGGATGGGGGGGGGGCTTGCGGTTTGGGGACAACTAGAGAACGAGGAAACTAAAACGTTTAAAGAAGAAACAAAAGGAAGTTCAATTAAGTCTGGCCCCCATAATAATAACAATGAAGGTTTAATATCACTTTAATTTGGTTAAAAGGAAAACCCATGTCAAACCCCTCCCCACACATGCACAACTTTTTTGTCTTTAATGAGGCTGCTATGAACGGCACTCGGCATGACTGGCAAAAAGTTTACAGTACGCAGTAGAAATAAAAAAGGGTATCTATAGCCAAAACATATTGGATAGAGTAGGGAATGGTTACAACACAGTCAGGTTTTTTTCCTATTCATTTGTGTCCTTTGGGGGAATTTCTCCCTCTTTTATGTCCTGAAGATGGGAATTAAGTGAAAATGTCTCCAATGTGAGAGAAAATTACCTGTCACTGGAACATGTGCCCCCCCCACCCCACTGAAAAATCTTTCGCCTTCTGTTTGGGTGACAACCATAGCTTTTTGACTTTCCCCCTACTTTCAGCCCCAGTGACGATGGTCGCCCCCAAGACAAATAAAGGGGGTACATTTCCACAGCAGACAC
>NW_017307000.1:810087-829059 GCF_000935625.1 Nanorana parkeri
CCTTCATGGTTTCTTGCAGCGGGGCCCTGAAGGTTCTAGTTACGCCACTGCCTACCGTGGAAATTTGCTAAAATAATGACAGAGGTTGTCCCCAGCTCTATTTAAATAACTAAAAAAGTTTTTACTAGAGAGAGGCTGAAGTCTATAAAAAACAAATAATGCAGCTCTGTAAATAATATTACATAATATTAATATAAAATGAAATTAAATATATTTTTAAAAGCAGTCCAAGTACATGAATTTGACCTGGTACCAGCCTCTTGCCTTCCCTGCACAGTCGAACTGGAGGGAGAGAGAGAGAGAAAGGAAGAAGCAGCACAAGGAGCCAATCAGTTCATGTGCTTACAAGAAGCATGCTGATAGGAAGAGAAAGCAAAGTGAGAGGCGAGATCATCATTGTGCAGCTTCTCTTTGCACTGTCCAGTCACAAGCTGGTAAGGGGGGGGGGGGGCAGGTTAACCTGGGCTCAGAGGAAGTGGGTCGTACAATTTTGGCCATCAGACTGAGGACATCTAGTGGCAGATAAAAAAACAAAAAAAGTACTGTGGGAAAAAAACCTATGGATTAAAAAGGTGAATATTGCAGTAAAAGCCATTTTGCTATTCATTTCTATCTTGTTATTTTTGCCTGGCGTTCCGCTTTAAATATACCCTACCATGAAGGCTACCAGTATGGGGAAATGAAAACTAATAGTTTAAACCAAAACAAAAATGAAATTTAGTGAAAAAGGCACTTATTACAACTCAGAAAGAACCAATGCAAAGCAAATAGGTTACACATGAGAACACTTTCTAAGGCGAACTTGTGCAGTGAATAGACTTACAAATAGTTGGCCCACCTCAGGAAATAGAATACAATGAAATCGATTGGTAAAACATGTACAATGGTCTTTTCTATATTGAGTGTATGGATCTGACGTTGTGATCAGGCTCTAGGATGTCCCCGTCTCATTAAACACTGATACTGATGGAAACAAATCTATTCTGTCTATGCCAGCGCTAGGGGAGAGATGTTACCAAAGTGCTCTCCTGAATGTTCACACACAGCACACTTTCTATTAGCTGGTAATTAAAACACAATTAGGACAGACTACGCTGTCTGGCTGGATGTTCAAGGGAAAGAAGCACATGTACAGTTGGACTTTAATGTTATTTTCCTAGTAGCATAGAGTTAATTTCTTTGAAACAAGCCTGGAGGGATAGCCAACGCTGCCGTTTCTATGGAAACCGGCTGCATTAACCAACTGAATTCATTTCACATACTTGGCATCCAGACAAGTGACTTTTTTAAACCTGACTTGCTGGGGGGATAGAGTGCAGGAGACGGGTATGTTGCTTAAACTGTTAAAAAAGCACACCCCGTTTTTCATTTGATGCGGACACAAATCTGGAGTCTGGCTTACAACACAACAACCAGGCCACATCAAAACCGTGCAACATGAGTTGGGAGGGTTACCAAGTACTAATCTCACAGAGTCGGCCCAGAACTGTTGAAATGAAGGGCAAATATAAATATACTCCAATGAAGGAGTGGGCGAACCCCGGCCCTCAAGCTGTGGTGAAACTACAACTCCCGCCGTGCATCTGCCTCTGGGAATCATGCCTGGGGCTGTGAGAATCTTGCAATCTCTCATGGGATTTTTAGTTCCACAACAGCTGGAGGGCCAGAGTGTGCCCATCCCTGTCTAGACTAATGCTTTACAAAAGGGATGCCATTGAAAAAACTGCCAACTATAAGTTCTAGTTCACACCAGATGCAATTTCGCTGCAGCCAAAATACATCACAATACTTTCCTATGGGATGTCTGGTGCTCTATTCACATCAGTGCATTCTGAAAAATACTGCTTGCTCTATTTTAGCTGCAAAAGATCGCACTGGAACGCATCAAAAAAGCATGTCATTGCATGAAAAACACACCTGAAATCCCGTTTTAAGCACACACAAAACGCATCAATCGCAGTAAAATGCATTGCATTGCAGAAGCTCAGGCGCACGCAGTTCTTGTGTGGACTAGCACTTGGACATGTAGACACTAGGAAACAACCTTGCACCAAAAAGTTTTGTTTTTTGTTTAACAGGCACCAAGCTCATCATTCCCATGTTATGAAGAACTGTCCGAACACAAATATACCCCCCACTGAACTAAGAATACTATTGTGTAAGCAACTTTAATGCAAATTTGTCAGCATATAATGAATGTTAGTCTGGCAGTTCATATGAAGCCAATGCAAACTGAAGGTGTCCACAGGTACTACTTCGGTAGTACTTACACACATTAACATGTGAATAAGATCCATAAAATACATTCAATGAACTTATAACCTTATGGGAAGATTGTTAAAATGAATAGTCTGGCAACAAAAGGCAGACATCTTCATAGTCCAGCCTGGGTGACAATGATCGCTCCCACCATAGATACAGTGAAGTAAGGGAAGGCATCTACCCCAGGACAGGAAGTGTGCCAGTAATAGGATTACCAGGTGTAAATACAGGAATACAGTTTAAAAAAATATTAAATCCAGCTACCTCATCTAAAAACTGGTAAGATGCAATATATTACATTTTATAGATATGCTTCAGGAGAAAGGTATCACAGACCCTTTTGGTACCCTTAGAGGTTTACATTTTCAGGCAGCAGGAGGTGGGTATGAGTTTGGTACTCTAGGGTTTCAGATAGTTGGTTTGCTACTCTACTATGAATAGGAAACTGAACAGCAAGATATAAGACTAAGCATTCAGTCCAGGCCGAATAAGTAAACTGAACTAGGGATGCACCGATATATCGGCCGCCGAAACATATCGGCCGAAAATGGCACTTCCGGCCGAAAGTGCCATTTTTCTGCCGATATAGCAGCACATCCGTTCTTCTCTCCTCCCCGCTGGGCGCGGTTCTGTGTCCTAGCGGGGAGGAGAGAAACTGCCACAGGCGGGCTGAGCGCTGCGGGAGGAGAGCGCTGTGAGCGGCCGGTGTCTCTCCTCCCCGCACCGCTCAGCCTCCTGTGACAGATCAGAGGAAAGCGGTGTGTGGGCATTGACAGCCAGCGCAGTCACAGGAGGCTGGCCGGCGGTGCGGGGGAGGAGTCAGCTGTCAGATCGAACACTCCACCCCACACCGCTCGCTCAGCCTCCTGTGACAGCTGTCTGGAAGGGGAGCGGGTACAAACACTCAGTGATCACTGTAAATAACTGAGGACAGAGTATGTTTACTATATCCTCAATTATGAATGAATGGGAAGTGATCTACATCACCGCCTGTTCATTCGCGATTGTGGTTATAGTAAACATACTCTGTCCTTATGTTATGAATGAACAGGAGGATTCCTGTTCATTTATAACAGGGGACACAGAAAAAAAGATTGGGGACTCTGTTCTCAGCCCCCTTTTTCTATTTTAAAAAGGAAATATCAGGGGTCTGTTCAGACCCCTAAAATTTCCCCGAAGCATCTAAAAGTAAAAGTACAAAATAAAAATATTTGATAAAAAAAAATAAAAATGTAAACATTTTTTAAAAAGTTAATAAAAATAAATGAATAAAATAAATTTTTTTAAAAAACCTTTCCGGTTTCGATTTCGGCCCAACATTTTTTTTATTTCGGTGCACCTCTAAACTAAACAAGTCAGAGGAGGAACATACTGAGAGACAATGCTCATATAGATCTCAATTTAGATAAAGTAGCAGTAAAGGAGCAGCAACAAGCACAGAGATAGTGCTGGGCTTTCTTATTATAACACTGTAGCATGGATGACCCCCTCTAAGTTAAATGTTTATTTGTAACAAATCATTTATATAAATAAATGTCTTGGCATGTGGTTAAGAGTGCTTAGTACAAAAGTGTATATGCTTTTAAAACATTTATTGTCCAAGAGAATCAGGTACATACAGTCGATGCGTTTTTGGGGAAATGTCTCTCCTTTCTTCAGGGCTTATACAATGGTTTGTGATAGAATAAAAAAAGAATATACTAGAAAGCCTGAGTTAAGACTGGATCAAGGCTAATCCAGCCTTTGTACTAGATGCTCCTAACCACATACCCAGAAGTGGATCATCTGTTGAGTGATTTGTATATCGTAATCAGAGAGGCAGCAGCCTAGGACCAGAGCCAAGGCCTTACACACCTGACTTTCATCATGGACTTGTCCTCCTTCAAAGAGAATGCACTTTATGCCACATTTATTATAACTAATTCCCGTTCCAAATGGTCCAGCATCATCACTTAACTACCACGCCTTTATATAAATAAGAAAATATGTACCAGTTTAGCTTTGTAAACTTTCAACACTTTTTAAAACTAGAACTGACCAAAAACTATTTGTAACTGCTGCTTATTTAAGAGTAGCTATAAATAGACAGATTACTACAGTGACGGAAGATAAGAGTTTGCTGCAAGTTAGGACACAAACAGTTTAAACCAACCTGTACAACATTTAATTCACAGATTACATGCAGTTAAGACTTGTATGGAGAAAAAGAAAGGGCCCTGAAAGCTCCATTCACATTTGTATGTTTTAGCTGCCCTACTTAAAGTGACAAACTCAGGAGTTAAATCTTAAAAATGCATTCAAGTACCTTAACTGTTATCAAAAACGGATCTCATTTGTGAATCACTTGGCTGTAGATCCTCCAATCATATGTGAATTGGTGCTGACGAGGGATGCATAGATACCAGTTTTTCGTTATCTAGTACCGATAATTTTTCGGCACTCGCCGATACCGAATAACGATACCGGAAGTCCCATTAAGGATGGTGGGCGGCGTGTAATGACGCGCCAACCGGCTTCCTGATCAGCCAGGAAGCAGTCTCCATGCTCCCTCGTCACCAGATGAGGAGGAAGCATGGAGGCGGCATTCTGGCCAATCAGGAACCCAGGGGCAGGTAATGACTCGCCGCCTGGCTTCCCGATACTGGAAGTGCCGATATCGGAATAAGTAACAGGACACTGTCTTTCCTTCTGAAGGGTGGCTACTTTTGTTTCCCATTTCCTGTGTGTGTTGTAAAGTAGCCACCACTCCAAGCTCGCTCCCCTGATGGACTACAACCTCATGTTTAGTTTACTAATGTGTATTGGGCTTGTAGTCCATCACGGGAATGAGTCTGGAGCGGTGGCTACTTCACAACACACACACAGGGACCATGGGGAACAAAAGTAGCCACCCTCCAGAAGGAAGGACAGTGTCAGCACCAATTCAGAGATGATTTGAGGATCTACAGCTGAGTGATACACAAATAAGATACTTTTTTGTTAATAATTAAGGTACTTTTAAGATTTAACTGCTGAGTTTAATCTTAAAAGTAGTGTTACTTTTTAGTGTTACTTTGATTAGGACGGCTATACAGGTGGCCCCGTCAGAAGCCTCCCGCCCAACATCCTTCGATCAGAAAATTGATGGAGCTGCGTGGAAAATTCTTGGACGAAGCCAATGAGCTGCAGTCACTGTTCAGGTAGTCTGAAAGCGGAACACCCACTGCAGTCAAAGGACAATAGCCGCAACAGGAGCTTTGCCCATCCATGCTGTTTAGAGTGGATGGAGGAATCCGTGGTATATTTTTTTTTTTTACTCAGCCTGCAGGTTTAATTAAAATAAACAGTGTGTTGCCAGCTTTAACTTGGTTGTGGGACTGATCAGACAGTATCCATGAGTGATTGGTTCATAACAAAGGGAAAAATGGCCAAAAATGGCCAACAGATTATTAAACAAAGAAAAAGGAAGAAGCCATAGCCACATTTTCACCTTAAACACAGCATTACATAAGAAAAATCAATCTATGCAAGTAAGCGTAAGCTGGAGAATGCTGGGTACGGCATACAGGAAACTGACATTTGTAAGTGCTCCAGAATAGCAGCACAAAGCCTGCCGTGGCTGTAACTGGAACATCCCCACATCAAATCTCCGATCTGTGTGTGTTCCTCACTTCCCTTTATGTCAATACTTTCAATTCTATGAAGATGCAAAAGTTTACATAACCTCAGCCTTCCAAATAGTAATGTACAATTACGTCTATTATGTTTAGGGCTGCAACAACTAATCGACATAATCGATTATAATCGATTATTGGAAAAGTTGTCAACTTTTTCAATCATCGATTAATCGGCTTCCGATTGGTTGGCCCTGTTGACCCGCACGGCCGCATCCACGCGCCGCATCTCCTCGCAATCACCGCCCGCCCACATCCACGATCGTCACAGGGACGCGGGGAGATGTAGTAAGGAGGAGCAGGTGTGGGGGGATGACGGCCGCCGATAGACAGGCCCGATCTCAGAAACAAGTTGCTGGAAGACTGCTCAGGTAAGCCTGCACTTTCCCCCCACATGGTTCTCTATAATGTATTGCTGGGATAGTGGGATTAGTATTCCTCTATAGCTGATGGTACATTCTGCTGTACTGTATATTATACAGAGCAATATACCATCAGCTATAGAGGAATACAAATCCCAGAAATACATTTGTATGTATAATGTATTGCTGGGATTTGTTGTATTCCTATAAAGCTGGTGGTATTCTGCATTGCGCTGTATAGAGGTCTACAAAACCCAGCAATAGTACATTATACAGCGCAATGCAGAATACCACCAGCTATAGAGGAGTACAACAAATCCCAGCAATAGTACATTATACAGCGCAATGCAGAATACCAACAGCTATAGAGGACTACAAAACCCAGCAATACGGTAGTACATTATAGCTGGCGGTATTCTGCATTGTGCTGTATAATGTACTATTGCTGGGTTTTGTAGTCCTCTATAGCCGGTGCCATTCGGCATTCATTGCTGTATAATTTTACACTTTTCATTTCACTATTTTGCACGCCACACATTTTTTTTTTCTTTTTTACTTCCACCACTCCAAGCTTGCTCCTGTGATGGACTAAATCTCAATACAAACTAGTAGTCCCATCACTGGAGCCATTTTTTAAACATTTCTTTTTTATCGGATTAACCGATTAATCGAACTTAATAATCGGCTAACTAATCGATTTTGAAAATAATCGTTAGCTGCAGCTCTAATTATGTTCTCTCTGTGAGTCACAGGAACTGTATTTTGGGATTATCCTGTTTACCAGATTTCACAGTTACAACACTGTACTGTCTGTCAGGTTTCAGCGAGGACAGATGAAGTGTTTACTAAGAGACAGGAAAGGCTTTTCTAACTGCAGTTGACATAAAATCTACCGAATACTCTAAATTGAGGGAGAAAACATTCCTGTGGAGGAGTAAAACCCCTATGTAGTGTCACTGCCTCAGACATCAGAATCACAGGAGCCGTGAACCACCATCACCAATCCTTTACTGCAGTGAAGATTCTAGATTTTCTATTACAATTGCTGACTTTTTCCTTACAGTTGTAACTGCACAGTTTTACCCCTGGGCCCACCATTTTTATATTAACCGTCTCCCTCTAAATAAGCAAAACAGGACAATTGCAGTCTTAACTCACTGATCTAAAACTTGTGTTATCTGCCATGATGATTGTGTCTTTTTCTAGCTACAGGGCTCTCGTTGGATCCTGTTGCTAGAAATACCATTTGTTCTGGTAAATAACACATTTATGATAAATACTGTAAAGAGTAAATTAAGTCCTAACTCTAAAAACCATAAGCTCAGCAGCCTCATGCATTATATAAGCATTCTTAAACTACACCTGTCGAGAGAATTATGGAAGTGGCAATTACTGATCTCGACATGAAAATGCTAGCTGTCTGGCTGGCTTTTTTGAATCAATGCTCTCGAACATGTGTGGAGAGAAGTACCTCTGACTTTTGTCTGGCTTTTGAGATCTACTTGTTTTTGATCAGTGACTCAGAAGTATCAAAGTCAAATGATCAGCATTACAGCCAACCAGCACTGAGAAGTGGCCTGCAACGGCTGCAATTTTATTTCTCCAACAGGTTTACTTTAAAGTACTTTTAAAACAAAGTGTGCCTATTCTTTTGGGCCCTTTAAGATGACATCACAAATCCCTCCCTCCCCCTGCACATTTCTGACAGGTTTGACTTTCATTGTTTACATCCTGTGTCGGATGTCTCCTTCTCCTGGACACGCATGTGAAGTATATCCCCAATGACTTCTAAGAGGCTTGTCTCCCACTAAGGAGATGGAGGTAGACAATCCCAGTATACGTCAATTGGCATGTTTTAAAGTGCACTGATCCTTTAAGTATTTCACCCTCTGCCCTCTGGAGTTTGGTCAGATGGCAATGCTGCTTCTCTTCTAGTTCACTTGAAAACAAAGCAGTTCATGTATTCTAGTAAGTGCACTTAATGGCTACTAAGCACATTACAAAATACTACCACTTATTCTTCAATGATCGCATGGAGCCATGTGCTGGCAGCACTCTTACACTAAGGGTGCCCATAGGGATAAGTTGGAGTAGAGACAATGTATTCACTCTATGATCATTTTGCGCATGAATGCGGCATAAAAATGCATGATCATGCTAGCCAAGCATGCACAATTATGACTTGTGCAGAATATGCTAGTACCAGCCTTGTTTTCAGGGTACGTTAATTATCTTACCGGAAAATCTATCCCGGCTGTTCAATACCACTCTCCAGATTTGTTGGTCTGTGAATGTCTGAACAGGTCAGGGGAAGACCACATGCAGTGCACCATTCACTTATCTAACCACTTCACATTCATATTGGATTTATGGGTACCCTAAGAACATACATATGCAGTACTTGGAATGCACTGAGAACGGCAGATTGTCTCTGCCCAATAGTTTTCCATGCACATGTCTATCCTGTATTCTGGGCATGGACTACATTTAGCCATTATTGAAACCACCCATTTCTTCCCTGGTTGATGGTCACTGGCTCCTCAAATAGTATATTGACATACAGATTAAACCTTTTATAATGCAATATATTTAAAATAGCTGCCCATTTGGAGTATGTTGTTCTCAACAATGATTGTGATCCTGTATCTTTAAGGTTTAATGTTTTCAGTAGGAGGATGGAATTACAGACAGGTTCAGGAAAACAGTGTTTTTATTACTTACCAGCCAAAGGTGAAATGAAATGGTCCGTCTTCCTGAAGTTAGGCAGCTTGTTCCAGCATTTCCTTCTGACGTTCAAGGCATCACAGATCTGTAAGACACAAGCTTGTTGAAACATCTTTCTAAATACAACTTATGAACTTACTGAATTAGACAATGAATCTCAATGGAAGACTTTCCTGAAGTAAAGGTATCCAAGTGACAACTAACCTTATCCCGGGATTTTATGAAACCCAGTTATGTTCCTACAGTCATTACACAACAAATATTGTTCTTTTGAAGAAAGGCTAAAAAGAGCAGCAACTCAGTGAAATTACATTGCATTCCACCAACTCACCTTTAAATTACAGAGAAATAAACCTCCTTTGACATTTCATTGATCCCTCATCTACCATTCTATACTACTACAAGAAGAACGCACAAACACAAGGCCAAGCGACCCAATACAAGACAGTCCTCACGTTTTTATAAAATAATAATTGGAAAAAACCCCCCACAAAAGTGACATTGCAACAAATCATCCCAGAGTGATCCCACTAGGAAACACATTTGGAGTTTGAAGGTTTGCAGTTTTACCAATCTGTTACATTTCTACTGATAAAATGCAATTAAATGCATTTAGCTATCTCCTCTACAGAAAGGGACAGCAGGAGGCCTTTTTTTTTATAAATAACAAATTACATTTAAGAATTCATGTCAACTGATCACAGTCCAAGTACAGTGATCATTTTTAAAGCCCCCTCAATGCCATAGATAGTACATAGTGGCTAGTAAGATTGGTCAAAGTGTATATTACACTTTAACAATGCCACACAAATGTACATTTACATGCATGCTTCTGTGGTTATGATTCGATGAGTGCCAACTCCCAGCACTGCACATGTTTAATAGATCTGATTGAATTATTGGAGTGGGAATACATCCTAATGCAGCAATTCACAATTCATTAAGTTATATCAGATATTAGCAAATTCCCTTGGTCATTTTTATATAAAAAGTACAAGAGAAATTGCACACACACAATAATGGGACATCAAAGCATTCAAATGTTTTAAAAAAAAGCGCACAATTTCACTGGACTAACTAATTAAATCTCCCTCAGTCAAGAGTCCCTCATACCTCTGAGGTCATGACGGGGAAAAGTGCTGTGCACTCTTTTTATAAAGCCAATCTAGCAGAATACATGTCATTCTAAAACCACATAAAAATAGGTGTTATATCTCAAATATCACTGTTCTTGCGCATTTACTGCCAAGGGATACAGTTGTGTATTTTTCTTCTGTATACTGTAACAAGTAAAACAGAAGGATAACACTTGATGTCCAAATCTGTATCTATGGCAGCTGATTGCAGCCATTCTGCTTTCTTTAATCAGCTTAAGGAGAACAATACAGCCTTCATATATACATGTACACACACTGGGCAGCCCTAAATAGGTAATTTGCTAATGAGACATGCACTATTAACTCCCTTGCACATAGCACTGTTTTTGTGAATAATTGCTTCCATCATTAATAAATCTACAGATTGGTTGAACAGTAGGTTAACAGAAAGCTGCATGAGTGTGATGAAGCAAAGTCTAGGGGCTGGTTCACATCATAAATAGTGCTTGCAGGATATTTTCAGATTGCACTGGACCGGAACGCAAGCACTGATGTGCCATGGGTTCAGGTGCAGGCAAATCGCACCCCCTCCCTCCCCTGAATGGAGGGAGCCGGCCAGGATGCGATAGTGCGTTTCAGCAGCTGACCGCTCTGGAACGCACTGTTTATGGTGTGAACCAGCCCTACAGCTCAGGATTTTTCCAGGTGGATTGTCTGTCACATTTTGATCACAGCAATCCTTTAGCATAAACGCAGGCTGCCAAATTAAACAGATGCAAACACATAAGAGTGCCTTCTAGGCAACATTGATCTGCACATGAATCATTAATGAGGAAATATATCATAAGTAGCAGGTAACGTTATAATAAACACATACATTATTCTGAGATCTTACATTAGAAGACACCAAGCGGCTACTGAAAATACACAATAAGTTCTTTCAAGAGTCACTAACAGTCAACTTTAAATAAGAACTCCAGGAATTAAAGTTAACCCTTGCAGCGGGGCTGCCCCATGCACTGTAAGGGTTAAAGGCTCATTTTTCTATAGGGGCGGGAATACAGCAGATACTCACCTGATCTTTGGTCCTGCAGCGGTCAGCACTCTCTCTTCCCCTCCGGCTGTGATGAATAATCCTGCATTAGACATGATGACATCACGGGTACTTAGCCCACTGGAGCCCGGGGGGAGAAGAGGCTCTGGGGATTGGCCTGGCAGCCAGGCGGTATCAGGTAATTATATGTTCTTTAATCCAGCCCCTAGACCAAAACGAGCAATTAACACTTGCAGTGTGGAGGTTGCCCCACTGCAAAGGTTAAATTTGTTAATTCTTGAAGATCTTCTTTAACTAGCACACAACCAGAATACACTCATATAATTATTGCAAGACTTCCAACTATAATAGTCATGACTAAAAAGCCAAGTACAAAAATAAACACTTTGATATTTTAATCTGTTAATTGAAGACATTTACACCATTAGATCAGCAGCCAAAAAGGTTCTATTAACCTACACAATACTGTAAACAGGCAAATTCTATATAGGCTCATCCATAGCAGACTAATCTATTTCTCCCATTTAGACAACCCATAGAAGACTGAACCTATACATGATCGTTTCTGCAGATCCACTCCCTACCGAATACTAAACTATGCCTGGTGACTATTTTCAGGTAAATCCCCACTCTAAGTATCAATAAAAAGTCTGCAGCGACAGGTAATGGCCATCAATTTGATGGAACAGATCCAAGAGCTAGTTATGATGGTCAGGTCAAGTATGGCTTAAAATTAGAGGGCCAGAGAGACTTTGAGTCCCTCAAGCACTCTTTATAGTATGCAGAAGTTTACAATTTCACCTGGTTGCAGAACTTAAAGCAGGCTGTTCCCTTTTCCATAGAGAAAGAAGGGGCACACGTATCACAGAGCATGTGCCAACCTTATGCTGCCAGCCCAATGAGAAAATAAAAGTGGGTCAAGGTAACAAGAAATGCAATCAGGAATGCACAAACCTTTCACTACCTGTCAATTTTAGAGAGATTTGGCCATCTATGTTCACCGGGAACTGTAGAGGATCACAGAAAGATGTATGAAAAATCCAACAAATATGAGTAAACTCTTCTTACGCAACCAACATTATCCTTTATGGGAGATGTAAAATGTACTGACCGCCACATTATTATGCAAACAATTAGCTGACGTTCTTCACTATTATGGGCTATCTTTGGACGCAAAAGAGCCTTTAGAGATCAGTTTAAAATCTGGATTGCAATTCTATACTCAGATCTTAAAGCACAGATTAAAAACATCCAGGGAATACTCAATCCGATTAAACCCTGAGACTAAAATTCAAAGACAGGCACTCGTTTAAGTGCTGCTGGCTCTATACCTTTTCTGTATCAGAGATAAGAGACATAAAGTAACATTTCAGATTTAGCATTTTTTTTTTTTGGATAGCTAGGTTTTAATTAAGGTCTATGAACTGTTGGGTGAGATAGGTTTTGGCCACATGTCACCAGGACAAGAAATAAGAGGAAGGCATGTCACCAGGACAAGGAATAAGAGGAAAGGTGTCACCGGGACAGGAAGGCAAAAATAAATAAAACCTGACAAAAGTGCAACCGCTTCACCACACTACTTTTAAACTAAAGGTGCCCATACACCTTACAATTATGTGCAGATTTTCTGTGGTCAGATGGAAAAGGGGCAACAGATTGGCCCAGGTGGAGATTACTCCATCCACACAGTTTAGCGTAGATGGAGGAATCTGTTGCACCTTTTCCATCTGACTACAGAAAATTAACAGATAATTGTAAGGTGTATGGCCAGCTTTAGTGTTTGTTTCAGTTTTTGTCCCAATAATAAATAAAATATTTCTGCCCCATAAATAATAAAAGCCAAAATTCTAAACAAAAAAATATATGACTGGAATTTCACTTTAGATAGCCAAAACAAAAAAGGTAAAACCAGCATAAATTTTTTTCTCTATTTTTCATGTCAGAAAATAAGTCACAGCTAGATCATTTAATGGTTTTAATTAGGGATGTTCAGATACCAAGTACCGTACTCGGTACAAGTACATGTACAGATACTTTTCCGACTCCATGACTAGACTAGAGAAACATTCAAAAGTTAGGCGGCAGCTGTTATTTATAAAAAGCATACAGAGCTCCTGGGATTTGTACATCTCTGTTTTAATGTATGATTTTTTTTTAATTAAATATATATTAGGGATCCACCGATACCATTTTTTTCAAGTACTGATACTTGCCCGAACACTCACAGATACAAGTACTGATACATTTTTATTTATTGTAATGTGACAGTTTTTCTAAAACAATACAGACTAATGATTTCAGGAAAGTGGTGGAGCGTCAGAGCTAGGTCCCAGCTGCAAATGCTGCAAACCTGGTAATCGTCGTGAAAAAGCCAAGTATCGGCACTGGTATCTGAACAGGTATCTGAACATTCCTATTTTTAACAGGTGCAAATTGCATACAACATTATTAAGAATTCTATTTATATATGACAAGTCTTTAGTATCTCGAAGAATAGGTGGTGAGATGATGAACTTTCACTAATAGTTTTCATTACCTATCTTCCATTTCATCTGTAAAGATTTTAGTAAGCAAGTAAGAATTGTTGCCGATTGCCATACTGGGAGGGTTTTTTCTCCAGATATATAAAGTAGATCATTGTTCAGACTCACAACATAACTTTGCATCTATAATTTGCACATGCAGACTAGGCCAACATAGCTTATCGGCACCAGGCTGCACAATCTGTAATAGATTTGCCATTCCAAAAATGGCTACATCTCACACATAAGGGCATTCCGGACTATAGGAGCAATCATAAAAGTGGTACATACTGTGATAATTTGTATTTCGAGGGACCACAACTCCAAACTGGCTGTTACAGATTTTGGTGGATGTAACTGTCCGTTTATATTGCAGGATTATCAGTCGAGAAGATCAGATGAGTATAGCTTTTAAATTTTACACCCTAGACCAAAACGAGCAGTAACCCTTGTAGTGCAGGGGAAGCCCCACTACAAGGATTTTGTTCTTCTTTAACCCTGTCTGTACTGTGCTGGCAGATGTCATGATCAAATGTAAAACTAAAAATGTACAGAACAGTCTGTTCTAAAAAAACTTCTCAAGGTTTAGGTGGTATATTGTATGTTAATGCATTAAAAAAAAGTAAAGTCTGTCATTTTATGTGAAAATTGCCATCTATTCTAAGCAATAGAAGTTGCCTATAGAGTCCCATGTATAAACCAGCTCCAAAAAACAAGAAAAAAACGTTTTTTTGCTGCAATCTGGGAAAACAAACATATTGTGGCATTTTCTCAAATCTGACTGCAAAAGTGGAAATACACTTTTTTTTAGGACTTGCAAAAAAAAAAAAAAGCAGCTATGAGAAGGTGTTTGTCTAAGGGCTCAGTCACACTAGATGCAGTGCGTTCCGGCCCGATTTTGGCCAGAACGCACTGCCTCCGGCTCACTTTTTTCAGTGGGGCAGAAGGGGGCGTGGCGGGCCATTCAAGTTAATGGCGCCGTAGCCACGCCCTCCGGCCACAATGCGATCCGCCGCACGGGATCGCAAAGCACATTGTGCCTGCGGTCCGGTGCGCTGCAATCAAAATAGTGCTTGTAGCATTTTGATCACACCGAGTGAGCTGGCCGCAATGCGAGGCAGTGCGTTCTGGCCAAAATCAGGCCGGAACGCACTGCATCTAGTGTGACTGAGCCCTAAATACCACACCATATCCTGCAGGTAAAACATTCCAGAGGCCGTTATAATCCTGTGGATTGGTAACAGAGCACAAATCAGACTGCATAAGGCACTTCCTATTGTAACTAAGCAATACAAATCTATAAACCACAAAAGGAACAGACACATGATTTGCTTTTCGCTTCATGAATTAAAGTAAAACTACAGGTTATTCTATCATCTAAGCACTAGTTAGTTGAAGTCCATTCAACCATACTTATTAAAGCGGAACTTTCACCAACAACTTTCTCTCACCTGCTTCCTCCCTCTTACATAATTGCATGTAATTTTTTTTCTGTTAAGTAAACTAAGTACCCTATTTTTGGTGGTGCTCACTCCCATTTATTCATTCCTTGCCTAGGAGGCCACAGGCTTCGACTGTCCTGCAACCTTTTTGGATATCCCAGTCACACATCCCAGGAGGCTTCATGAAGGCTATAGATGTCACACCTAAGCAGCGGGCAAGAAAAATGCTACAAAAAACAGGTTTTGAACAGGTTTGCTATGAAAAACTTTAAATGCGTGGAAGACAGCGCTGGACTCAATGGAATAGTAATTAAGGGATTTTTCAACATCCTACAGGAACAGTACTTGGAATGTCCGATTTCCATTTCAGATTGGCAAATGGAAGGTCCTCTATAATGTTTATTGTAGTTGAATTCTTTCAACTACTATTACCTATACCATGACCTAGATAAATGAGAAATGCTTTAAATAAAATATTAGATAAATACGATCACATTTTCTTATGTAAAATATGCCAGATGTGTGCTCATCTGCTGTTATATTCACTCTTCGTTAAACAAATGTGAATGTTGATTCTTCAGCAATATCTTACTAGCTACATCACAGGCAAATGAAGACTCTAAGAACCACCTAAGGCACATCTAAAAGCATCAGCACCATGGAAAGGGACACTGTCGACGAGCTTTGGGCTTGTGTTGATGGCATCAGTTTGAGATGCTTCTCAGATCATTCAGTACTAATTGAAAGGTGTATATGACCTGCAGTTGACCTCTTTCAAGTGGGTATTGCATTCCCATAGAGTTGTATGGAAATGGAAAACCAGCCTGATGCAAACAAAAGCCACATGACACAGGTCCAAGCAAATCTATCTAAAGCTGGCCATACACTGGTAAATGTTTGTACAAACTTTTATACAAAATATGTCCTAACATGTCAGAACATTCAATAATGCCACCAGAGACTTCACAAATCTCGTTCAAAATTTTGTTCGATTTTAACATTCAATTTGGAAATGAATGGCATTTCATCAAATGAAAAACAACAATCACCCCGTACCTTCGTTTTTTTCCCAAGAGTCGAAATTGATTGTCCAATTGACCCCGTTACCTGTTAGAAAATTAATTTTCCAAATTAAATTCTAACCATGTGTACCCAGCTTAAGGGGGGCGTCCATAGTTGGAGGAATGTAGCAGACCTCAGGAGGAGGGTTTTAAGGCTCCCTAGGTGCACTGAGGAAGATGATAATCAAGATAAAAGAGGTGCATGCAGGCGCCTCTTAAGTGACCATGTTTAACTCGCTGCTTTAGTTTATTAACTTTAACTCGTAACAGGTTTACTTTAACATTTGGTAATGGAAGAAAGTGTTTTGCACTTCAAAGGCTACATTTATTTTTCCAAACTCTAAGGTTGCATTTATAAAAAGGTGTCAAAAAACTCTTTAGCCATGTGTGTTCAAGAGGAAAAACTGCATGTAATCATCAGAAACTGCATTTAATCATCAAAGCCCTTTGTGAGGTTCATAGAAAGTTTCTGTATCAGTTCACATGAATGACATTTTTTGTCAATAAAAAAAGCTTCATAAGTTGGTGATGATTATTGGAGATGTCTAAAGCCATCCTAAACTTACAAAAACATAAAAGCCTGGCCATATAGTCTATTACATTACATCACAAGGCACCTTTAGACATCTTTTGTATATACGGTAGCCTTTCAGGACAAGACCTCTCTGTTCCCTATATGATTGCTTCTATTACTGTAAAGTACAATTTCCTGAGCTGAAGGTGAAATCTTATTTGCTTTAGTCTTGAGGGGATTTCTGGTGTCATTTGCAGAGTCCATGGATTAAAAAAAATCCAAAGAAATAGTTTTTTTGTGCTGACCTTGACTATATCCGTACAAAGTAACTGTACACTCCGGCATCTCTCTTTTCTAGAGTTAGTAAGGCCTGTCCTGCAGACCAAAACAGATGCTAAAAATAGGAACTTGTTTTTAAGTCCGTGTCCATGAAATCTTTCTATTTCCAAACACATTTCTAAAAGGTTCTAACCCTTTTAGTACAGGGCTCATTGTCAGCGATATGTACTGCTGCGTCAGGAGCTGAAATATAGAAAATCCTCCATGCAAAATGTTTGTGTAATGTCTCTTTTTCCTCCTCTATCAGTACAGACAGAGCAAGTCTTCAATAAAGAAACTAAACCACCACCACAGTTTTTGGCAGATGTATTTTCCAATGAAGTCAACGGAAGCACATGAATATATGCAGCACACCTAGTGTCGTTATGTGTAACAGTGCCATGCCTTCTGTGCTGGGTGAAGCTCCGCCCCATCCCATCGAAGCTCCGTCCCCGTCTTGCCAAAGCTCTGCACCCACCCGGCTGAAGCTCCGCCTCCAGCTCAGCAACTGAGCTGTGTGGGGAGGAGACAAGGCGGAGACAAGGAGGAGCCACCCTGTCCTTCACTTGCACGTCACTGGTGAAGCATGTCCTCACTGTTTTTTTTGATTGGACAGCTTGGACCAATGGCGCTTTGCCATTGGTCCAAGCCATCCACAGAGCTCACGCCTATAACACAGAGTAGAGGCTGTGACAGCTCTTGCCTCACCAAGTTAGGTTACACAACCAGTGGGGAAGCCCACTTCTGTGTAAACTAACTACCTATCAAAAGCTGGATGCAGCGCTGCCTGTAATTAACAGGCAGTGATCCGTCCATGACAAGCTACACAGCGGGGAGGCTTTCCCTGCTATGTAACCTGTTACGAGCTGCTCTGAATGGAGAAAAAGCTTTCAGCTTAAGACTTGAAGCAGACACCTTTTTTCTTCATAACACTAGGGGAGGCTCCCCTGACCGCACGTCCCTGGTAAGAAAGTGAATCAACACAAGCTAATGCACTTTAAAATGTGCACGGTTATGCATTTCCTTTGATTTCAATAGAAACACATGTATTAAAATGCATAGGTGTAAAGGCAGCTGATGGTGTGGACACACAGTACAGAAAAGGCAGTACACACAGATTTCAGGTTGTGCCCTCACACACATACAGTGGGGCATTTAATAATGGGCTCAGGCAATATAAAAGGAAGCAGTCAATGGTGGGCTCAGGCAGCCCTCACAGAGGGGTTTCAGGTGGTACCCACTCACAAACAAGCAGTGGGGCAATATATAGTGGGCTGAGTCAGTACAGAGTGGTGCATTTGATGGTGGGCTCAGGCAGTAACCTCTCAAGCAACTTCGGGCACTCCCCTTTCACACACATGGACTGTGCTCACAGCTAGCCCATTACTTTCAGGATGGGTCATTATACGTGGGGTAGATTTGGATGGGAGGGGGAGATAAAGATTCCTGAAGGTAAAGGACCCCTTTATATGCGCAACAATATAGAAGACTATTTATAAAATACCACTGTGTATAATACTGACACCCCATCATATAATATACACCTGCCCCACTGATAATTTACACACTCCACATATAATACCAATACTTTCATTGATAATATGCACACTTCATATATAATATTGACACCCCCAGATATAATATACACGCCCAGATAACCGTAGTCTTTATTGGCCCCATCATTTTCCCCCCACCAAGTCTTAGTTGCTCCACATCAATGCCTCCCCCAATAGAGGCCCCCACAATAACTTCATAATTGAGCTCTCCATTAACAGTTCCCAGGTATGCACATTACCACAATTGGTGACACTTTTGATCCAGGGACAGCCTCTGGAAACTGGGGATGTCTGGTCACCCTATTCTTGATTTAGCAATTGATTGGCTTAAAGCTGAACTCAGGGCAAAAATTACAACTCGACAGTTTGTTAAAACAAAACGTTTTTTTTTTTTTTTTTTTTTTTGT